>NC_090929.1:576428875-576703796 GCF_040938575.1 Ambystoma mexicanum
TTACGCATGCAAATCCCTTAAAAGATACTAAACTTGGCTGGGCTAGCCTGCGCTCCCCAGCTACTCTGGAACTCTGAAAGTCACTCAATCTGCAAGGGAAGACCCTCTTTAAGAAGTAGGACTTTATTCTTCATTGCCTCAAGCCCCTTCCTGAGCAGTTACAGCTTCCTGAAGAGAACCCTCTTTTCGCTTTATGCACGACCGCACACTGGTAACGCACTGCTGTACTTTGAGTGCAAGGCGCCTCACTTCTTAGCGCTAGACTACATAAATTAGGGATTGACTATGAAGAACTGCCTAATGCGATATCTGTGTTGAACATACCCCTTTCTGTGGCAGGTTGTGGTTATTTTCTCCCCTTTCATCAGCATTAGACTAAATGCATTTTTGTATATATGTCGCATAGTGAATAAGTGTGTGCGGTAACTTTCTTCTTGACATTGTGGTTTAATCGTGTTTTGTTAGACAGGCCTATAACAAATGTATTTTTGATATACATCTGTCTAAGAGTAATCTGTGGAGTTTTACTGTGTGTGATCATTGTGGGATTCCGATCACTCTCACTCCTCCTGAGACTTAGTCTTGACCGCTTGCCAAACTACGTAGATTGGTCTGGTTTGTCCAGAAGATTCCCCTGTTCCACTAAACTAGGGTGGCCTCCCAAACCTCTGACGACCAGGTCAGAGTTTAGAAATCCATCTTAACAGTGGACAGCACGCAGTTCTGCTGTGGTGCAGGCATTGCTTAACAGCTTCTGCATGCATTTTCGCCGGGGTGCAGCTTTGACTTATGGGGGACCCAGGGGTGTTCAATGGTGGGTCAGAGGTGGACATGAAGGTTTGCGCAAAGGTTGGTCTCTGGCAATGGTTTTGGTTTGCATGGGGGCATGTTGTGTGCAGTTCACTTTTCTTTGCCATCCGGTTACTTTGTGCATTGAAATTCATGAATACGCAGAATGCACAAAGTGACTTTTGCACACAGTTTTGCAAAAGTTATTTACGCGCAGAGTACTTTGCTGGGTCTTTGTGCTTATTCATTAAATTGGGCCCGCAGTCTCTTAAATACAATAAAATTCCACAATGCCAAAAATTCCGAACCTTGCCATCAAGAGATGCAAAAGGGAAAAGAAAAATTTAACATACTTTCTGCAGCTGTATGCCAAAGGCCTGGTTTTCAAACATGTGCATTGTTGTAATCAGAAGCTGCCCATGAGTGTCTCAGATTTGCATTTGCTACCTAATGCTTAAAGGCATGGTCTAGTAAAATTTTTTATTGTCCCTACGGGTCGGCCATGTTTTTTTAAGCCTAAGTGGCTTGATTTTAGAAAACTTTCCTATGGACCTTACCCGAGTTTTCGTCCATTAAACGCATGCAAAAACAGGCACCAGGGAGCCGCCATTTTGTGATAATCCTATCACTTTCCGCATCACTCTGGCTGACCTGCTTCTGCGGCACTAAATCAATTCCCCCGCCCCTGAGCCTGTCATCAGCAGACTCGTACCGCCCATTTCCCAACGCCAAAGCACGTCTTGTGTCAACGTTTGCTGCGCTTCAGCTAATGACGTGTCGCCATGGAAATGGCAGGACGCCTCTTTCCTCAATAAGTATAAACAGACCGTTTCACAACACACAGCAGCAGATTTTCAATTCCATTCCTCTCTCTGTGTTACTTAGAGTATTTTGTGACTTGTTTCTGTGCTCTGGTCAGCTACCTTCGCTGCTTGTAGCCCGTGTGAACACCTGTACCATCTCGGTAAATTGTTTTACTTGTTTACCACACAATGGCTACAATAATGCCCTACATGTACGAGCCCGAGTATACCGAGGAGGAACTACTGGAAAGGGAAGCACGCGAAAACGATGGGGATTCGGATGGCAGTTGGCAGGACGAATCAACAGATGAAGAGCCTGGGCCTAGTCGCATGGACGGCGTCTCCACCTGGTGCACATGCAATCGGTGCGAGCTAATGCCAACCGAGGAGGAGAACTCCTGAGAAAACTCGGGATGCCTGGCCTACATTTCAGAAGGCGAGCCACGACCGCAATGCATCACCGAGCTGCCAGACTTCAGGGCAGCCTGCCTCACATGGGCCGTGTTGAGAATAATGATGGTGCTTATGCACGAACTTCGCGCAACTGTTCGTCCTCGTAATCCGAGTAACGAGTAAGTATACTCTGCTTGTCAAGCCACTCCTATTTCATGTTCTTCTACTATATCTGAAATTACATCTACATATCATTGTAACGCATGAAAGTCGTTCAATAGTATGCAGTGTCTAGATAGCATTTGTCCGAGCAGAATGCCATTAGTTACAAGAATTGTCATTGACAACATACGTTTATTAAACTTATCTTAGTCATTTAAAACAGTTTGTTTCATTCCTTTTCACAGGTGGTACAGGCTGGTGGCCTATCGTTCCTTTACATGGTGGCTCCACGGGAGGCTTGGACACCGCGTTTGAAGAGTGATACCCGCCTGTGCCATTCGTGCCATAAGAGAAACGTTCCAGAGTGACAGCGGTCAGTACAGGTGATTTTCTCTCGCTGTGCTGCAACCTGACCTGTATAATCTTTAAAGTCTTGCATTTTTGTGTCATGAAAATAAGATACAAAATAAAACACCACATATATTTTAACAGCGGTTGTTTCGATTTTTTTGAAATGAATCAAGTGTGTCTCCATTCAAGGATGGACGTCAGACATCTGTGCTCCGAATGGGTGAAGGTCTGGTCGCTGTGAAGCAGGGTGGTCACTATCTAAGCTAACATAAAATATTCTCGATAATACATGCACTAAATAACACTTGTTCAAAGTCTTTCAGTAGGTTATGTCTCTATAAAAGTCACACATATATCTATACTAACAATTAACATTGGATTATACAGGCCTTAGGTTAAGGGTGGCATTTGTTATTGATAAGCAACGATATACTGCAGTAGGGGTCTAATGTTAATTGGGGATCTGCTAGGTGGGCATCATGTCGTGGTCAGTGGTCTGGCACTTGAAGAGAATACCTTGCAGGTACACAGGGTCACAATGGCAGTAAGTTTCCACTAGCGAGGGTGTGTGGGCAAGGACACGTTTATGGAGATGAACGAGCGATGTGCTTAGTTCAGGCTGGTTCACATGCAGGACAGTGATCTCAGAGGAAGAGTCATGCTCAGTGGTCCCACCTACGCGATTGTCAACCAAAGTTATCACATAAGGGCAAGGGCTGAACCCACTACCGGAGGCACTTGGTCCGAGTTTCTACTGAGAAGTAAAGCATGAGAGGGGCCATCGAGAGGGGCCTGATGGCCCCTCGTTCCCACACACTTATCTGCATGCCCACCGGCCCATCCATCCACCCCCCCCATCAAAGGCAGTTTGCACCCGTGGATGAGCGCTGGCATGTGGGGCTGTCTGGGGCGCGAATTGCCAAGGTGCCAAACAACATGTACACTTCAAAAGGTATCTTACACCCAGGGGCCATCGTTCACATGGTCTCCTCAGACCCCGTGTCTCCAGGCAGGCCTCCCCCGAGGTAGGCCGCCCCCCTGCAATCCACATAAGTGTGTCTCCATTGAGCAGTCTTCCTGTGCCTTATCTGCACGCCCCAGGCCCATCCTGCCCACCCCCCTCTATCAAAGGCGGTTCACGCCAGTGGATGCGCGCTGTCAGGGGCGCGAAAGGCCAAGGTGCCAAACAACATGTACACTTCAAAAGGTATCTTACGCCCAGGGGTTCCAACGTTCACATGGTCTCCTCAGACCCTGTGTCTCCAGGCAGGCCTCCCCTGAGGCAGGCCGCCCCCCTGCAATCCACATAAGTGTGTCTCCATTCAGCAGTCTTCCTGTGCCTTATCTGCATGCCCCAGGCCCATCCAGCCCACCCCCCTCTATCAAAGGCGGTCCACGCCAGTGGATGCGCGCTGTCAGGGGCGCGAAAGGCCAAGGTGCCAAACTACATGTACACTTCAAAAGGTATCCCACGCCAAGGGGCCATCGTTCACATGGTCTCCTCAGACCCCGTGTCTCCAGGCAGGCCTCCCCCGAGGTAGGCCGCCCCCCTGCAATCCACATAAGTGTGTCTCCATTCAGCAGTCTTCCTGTGCCTTATCTGCACACCCCAGGCCCATCCAGCCCACCCCCCTCTATCAAAGGTGGTTTGTGCCAGTGGATGCGCGCTGTCAGGGGCGCGAAAGGCCAAGGTGCCAAACTACATGTACACTTCAAAAGGTATCCCACGCCAAGGGGCCATCGGTCGCATGGCCTCCTCAGACCCCGTGTCTCCAGCCAGGCCTCCCCTTGAAGCAGGCCGCCCCCCTAATACCACGACATACATACGTCATTCATTCACAAACACACCCCTGTTTCTAATACTTTATAAACCACTTGATATGTCTCATGAGAACATATTTGTGCTTTGCAAGTCAACTCCTGAACGTGCTACCTGGCAACCACTGAGATCTACACTAATCTACTCGTCGTCGTGCTATCCATGAACTTCTGTGACCGCTTATAGCAAACCCATCAGTGTGCTACCTGTGGCCACCCACCTATTCTCCTGCAACATACTGCTCTACTTGCTGAATCCAACTGTTTGTTGGTCAAGGTAAGGCCATGTATCCTAGTCATATTTCGCAGATTTTTAAATTTCTATCTATTTGCGAGTAGAGTACACAATAGTGCTATGTTCATTGGTCTCATTGCTATTGACTTGAGTTTCCATTGCTATGCTATCAATAGATCTATTTATTTTCATCTTTGTCTATTGTCATCGAATTGCATCCTTCGGGGGTCCAGTCTATAATGTAAGCATGTTTCCTTCTCGTGCAAGACAGAACATCCAAGGGACGAGTCACATGTTCAGATTTTAGTCACATCATTTATACATTTCTGCAACTTATGCAAATACTTAGCCGCACATAATGAACTGGTATAGTTCCTGCGACCAAAACAAACCTTGCATTGATCATTGTATGATTCATTTACTTTTGTATCAAATCTTTATTCATGAAGATTGTATAATAATGTCGATATTTACTTTTCAGATTTATCAACAATGCCTGCCTGTTCGATTAGCGGTTGCCCTTCGAAGACCCATGCGAAATCTGAAGGCACTACAATGCATGTATTCCCAAAAACTGTTGATCGAATAAGAGAATGGGTCAGACATTGCGGATATCCACTGGATGAGCTGGAAAGTAGAGTCCAACAAGTCTTACAGGACAAGAGGGGTGATCGATACCGCATCTGCAGCCGGCACTTTTCCTTGGACATGTACACAACATCTTGGGTAACAAAGAAGAATAAACGGCGAACGACACGGAAATTGATCGAAAACGCTATTCCCACTCTATTCGTCCACATTCCGCCACTGGTGAGTCAAGTGTCTGGATTTAGCTTTAGGCCTTGCGGTAGTGTGTAGGTAGCCAAATGGATTAATTGATATTGTAGGTGTTCTATCCCTTGTAATAATTTCGATATTGATATGAGTGTATAGTTTTTTTAATAATGACATTTATCATATATTCTTTTTCGATTTCATAACCCACAAACGCAATGTATATATATATGGGAACAGGGAACTGTGCTGTATGGAGCATTTTTCAAGTATTCTGTCGCCTTACATGGCTATTTTTAATATTGGCATTTCATTATCAATCATTAATTTACCTTTGCAACTTCTTGACTATCCCTTGAATCTGAAGCAAGAACATTCTACATCCTTGACGTGGTCGCAGTTATCAACCACTTCTAGCGTGTATCAGGTAATCTTACTAGGCTAATCCGCTACATACTTGTTTTATGCATGTCAAGTAATAGTTTTATTCTATCGTGTAATCATTTTTTCCGAATGTTTGGTTAGTGCTTTCCAATTGATATACACCTTAGTTATCGTCCACTGGTGTTTGTTTTCAGTTATAATTAGTGTTATCCATACTAATGCAAGTATTGTCTTTCAGGGAGATGCTGAAGCGTCCGCCACATTTACAACATTTCTAGATGTTCTTCACCAGCAGGAAGTATGGATACTGACAGCTCCATCGAGCGTCATCATCAGAGCTGGAATTCTTGTCGTTTGATTGTTCTACACAATGTTTCATTCGTGGTTAGCCGTTGATATGTAGCTGTGCTGTCGACCCCAGGTGTGTGTTATGTTTTCACTATTGTAATCCTCACTAATGCAAGTACTATGTTTCAGGCAGTTGATGGAGCGTCAACCCCTGCACTTGATGCAGAGACTGACATTCAAGTAATTCCAGGTGAAGTGGAAGCGGGACCATGCGTGACGAATCGGCGCAACAGCTTTCGGAAGTGCGCACTACATTTGCAACATCCATAGATATTCTTCAGCAGCACGAGGTATGGATACTGACAGCTCTATCATGCGTGATCATATAACGTGATTCCATTTGCTATACTTTCTTCCCCATTAACGCAAGTGCTGTGTTTCAGGGAGACGACAAACTTCCACTACAATCACAACATCCAATTTAGATGATGCAGATGTAAATAAATCAGAGAAATAAGTTTGATGAAATGTGATCATATTTAGATTTTCCTTGATTCTTTTAGACAATGCATCATTTGTGGTTATCTCTTTATATGTAGCTGTGCGTTCGACCCCAAGTGTGTGTTATGTTTCCAATATTGAAAACCATACTAATGCAAGTACTGTGTTTCAGGGAGACGACGGAGCTTCCACTACAATCACAACATCCCATTTTGATGATGCAGATGTAAAGGAATCAGAGAAATAAGTCGATGAAATCTGCATACTTATATTTTCCTTGATTGTTTTAGACAATGCATCATTTGTGGTTATCTCTTTATATGTACCTGTGCCGTCGACCCCAAGTGTGTGTTATGTTTCCAATATTGAAAACCATACTAATGCAAGTACTGTGTTTCAGGGAGATGCGGATGCCTCCTCTCCAATACAACCATTCATGGCAGTCCATGCAGAGCCAGAGGTATGGATACTGAAAGCTCCATCGAAATAGATCATCACTGGTAGAATACTTGTCGTTTGATTGTTGCACACAATGTTTCAATCGTGTTTGGCTATTGAGATGTACCTGTGTGTTCGTCCTCACGTGTGTTTTATGCTAACAATATTTTGATACCTAGTAATGAAAGTACTATGTTTCAGGGAGACGGTGGAGCCTCATTCCGTGCTGTCTATGCGGATACAGAAAATATAGTCGTTGCAGCGCAAGAGAAAGGGAGGACATGCGGAAACAAATCGGAGCTACAGCGTGCAGATGTTGAAGGTGAAGTCAAAAAAGTTGCAAAGAAAAAAAAACAAAAAAATGTTAGTTACAAACAGTTCATAATCTTAAAAAAATGTTTGTGCTGGGGACTATTTTATGTTTCTTTCCCAGTCAATTGGACTACACTTTATCTTGTGTTTAAACTGAACATCCCTTTTCCAATCTCTCCTCCAGTTACCCGTGGGTGTCAGAACTATACATACACAGACAGTGAAGCGAAGGAGAGATGTTGCTTGCCAGACCATGTACACTATGGAGGAACTATAAATTGAGGCGAGGCGTGTTCAGGCTCGAGATGCTCATGTCCAATGGCCAGAACATGAATTAACTGTGTTTGGAGAATACAGCAAAGTTGCATTGGACCATTGCTACAGTGCGACCGCACCACCACAAGAAGATGTTATTGAATGTATTGAAGATAGCTCTGAAGTAGTTGCAGATCAATTGACACAATCTACACCCGCCAAAAATTTGCCACCCAAAAACCTGTCGACATTGTTGTGTTCTCCCATCAATGTTGAAGTAATAGATGTCGAAATGACAGAGAATGAACTAGCCGCAGCATCCATAGACGCATCAGAACTTGATATCAGCGATATTACTTTCCAATGTGTTGAAATCTCCACAACGTCACAGGCCGAAACAACGTTAACGCAGGATGACAGTCTAATGAAAGAGAGCAAATACATTGTATTCGACAGTTGTTTGATGGAAATTATAAGTATGCTGAAATGTGTGCATTCCGTTAGAGGGAAAGTATGTGGGAAGCCATTGATTAATGTGACTCGTCAAATAAAAAGCAGTAATGTCAAAATAAATGCCGCCTGTAGATTAAATCATAGGTTCTCATGGTCTGCACAAACGATGCTGGGGAAAATGCCAGCAGGCAATCTACTGTGTGCAGTTGCATCACTTTTTAGTGGCTCCAGTTTTAGAAAGTTAGAGGCTTTCTTTCAGTTTGTGGGACTCCATTTCATTTCTAAATCGCTGTACTACATACACCAACGTGATTATCTGTTTCCGGCCATTAGTGATGCTTGGAAAATTGAACAATTGTCTCTAGCAAGTACATTCGAAGGCAAACGATTCAGGCTAGCCGGCGATGGACAGTGCGACAGCCCTGGATTTTCTGCCAAGTACTGCACCTACCACTTTCAGGACATGGATAGTAAGAAAATTGTGAGTTCGGTGGTTGTGCAGGTAACACAATGTACATCGTCAGTGGCCATGGAGAAACTAGGATTTTTAAAATCAGTGGAATATCTACAATCAAGGGGAATGCACATCGACCTCATAGCCACGGACAGACACGTTTCAATTGCCAAGACAATGAGAGAGCAGTTCCCACATATTAATCATCAATTTGACGTATGGCATCTTGCTAAATCAATCAGTAAGAAAATCTCGGCTGCAGGAAAAAAAAAAGGTTTTGAAAGTATTTTGCAGTGGTCCCATTCTATCACAAACCATCTTTGGTGGAGCTCAAAAACTTGTGAAGGGTCAGTGGAAATACTACTTGAAAAATGGCGGTCACTGATGCACCACTGTACCAACGTTCACCACTGGACAGCAAATCAACATTTCCACCAATGTGAACATGGCCCTTTGTCCCCAGAGGAGGCACGGAAGAAGAAGTGGTTGATTCCATCTTCACCGACACACAAAGCCATTGAGAAGATTGTTTTCGACAAAACTCTATCAAGAGATTTGAGAGGACTGACAGAATTATGTCACACAGGAGATTTGGAGGTGTTCCACAATATGTGCCTAAAGTACAGGCCAAAACGCTTGCATTTTAGCTTTTGGGGCATGAAACATCGCACTATACTAGCGGTCTTGGCCCATAACAGCAATGTCGGACGTGAACAATCTAGGACTAGGGGTAAAGTAAGGATGCCTCGCTACACTAAGGTATTTTCAAAACGAAGTAAGCAATGGGTGATCAAACCAGTCTATGATGGAATGCAGTTCGACTTTGTGAAAGGCCTTATTGTTGCTGTGTTAGAGAAGCACAGATATGGAATTTTGGACGTTTCTGTGCAGAGCAGTGATCCATTGCCACCGAACATTGCGACTATGCCATGCCCACCCGAAGCACAGCTGGTTGTGAAGTACAAATCCCGGTTTAAATAATTGCAATACGATTGTCTTTTTGTAAATAAATGTTATTGTACAGTGTACCTGTAACCCTAACCCCTACCTTCACCATCATGGGTGGCGAACAAGCTGGGTGTCATCTTTGAATTCTCTCTATTCACCTCATATATGTGTATGTATATATTTTTCTCATGTCTCATCTCATGTAAATGTAAATGCTGCGCACTGTTGCGCACTGTTAACGGAGGGGAGGCTTGCGTATTGCAAATAATAAAACAAACAAAGAAACAATAAATCTTACTTTTAACTCAACTCCTGTGGTACTTTATACTTTCCCTGACCTTCTGCCAAAAATTAAATGTCTCAATTTGGGCTGCAAAGCTCGCAGACAACGGGGACAAAATTGGGGCACTTAGAACGCGCCAAGCGGGCCGTGGCATTTGGGAGAGAAGCCAGTTCGCATTTGCACATTGAGGCGCACTACATAGAGGGATTCTAAACTTTAAGTTCTCAAAGATGCCTTTACTACGTGATGTTGCAAATAAAGAATGCGAAGGACAGCGGCTTTGATTTTCAGCTCGCGCCCAGATGAGGCCCACAAGTCGCACTGGAAGTATAAGGGTCTATTGTTTTTTTACCTTGAGACAGGGACCATGCCGAAAGAATTACATTTGCAGGGGGTGCGCAATAAGCAATAACGTAAGAGACGATAAGGCAGAAAATTCAGAAACTAAACCGAGTTTCATTTTAGTTCAGTTTACGAAAAATCATTGTCAAGAGCACAGTCTGTTTTACAGACTGCATTACGAAGAGACACAATGGAAATTTCAAATATAATTTGAGTAAATCTTTACACGCTTTTATACCGGAATGAAGATTTAATGAATGGATGCATGAATAAATGAATGAATGAAGAGCTAGGAAAAGCAAGGAAAACGTGTTCGTAGTGGGCACATGGGCATGCAGGTCCACTGGTCTCACCGATCTCGGTCCTTGGCCCAGCCACTTTTCCCTGCACTGCCTACCTGCACTACGGGACTGTCTCTGTATCCTTCAGCCCCTTCTCCCGGCATTTACCTTGCACTTGCCACCAGCTGGCCCTATTATTTAATTTGTATTCAACTAACCATGTACAGCACTTTTACCCCCGCCCCCCTTCCCCATGCGCGATCAGAAAGACACCTGGCCTAGTAGGATCGTTGTCTGTCTGCCCTTGTTCCCCACCTGCCTCGTCGCGCCTTGAAACACTTGAGTATAGGCGCGTTACAAATGCCATATCATATATCATATCATTCCTCACGCATGTAGACTAACTGTCGTTTATCATTGTGTGTTGACCTCGATTTATTTCGTTACTTTTCGCATTGATTTTAGAGCCGAACATACTCCATTGAACTATCCTTGCAAGCAAATAGTTTCTGATCGGCTGTAATATATAAAATGAGTAATATTAATGAAGATCGGCTGGCGAGACTAATTATAATTTTTTTGTTTTCATAACAGGTATTTGCTCCCCTTCTGCTACTGCCATCGGTTTGAGACACTAGCAGACGGTTTCTTCGTGAGACACCTGCAGCTTCGTGTGAACAACTGGAGCACACTGACAATTTTATGGGACGATCGCCAAGGGCCCACATGCCCTTACGCTGTACTAGTGGCTAGAAGCAACATATCAACCTTTTCGATGGACTAGTGCCTAGTTGATGGAACAGCCTTGCGGTTCACCGTGCTTCCAAAGTGCTTCTTTTAACGAAAAGCAACACCCTGTGTACCATTGCGGATACAGATAAAAGAAAATAAATGGCTTTCGGAGTTCATATGGCAATTGCTGAATATTCTCTAAACATTTAATGTCAAATAAATGTACTTTACCAAATGTACCGTGTTGCTGTTTGATTTTAAAGTACAGTTTCATATTCCGAATTGTGGCGCGCTGTGTTGTGAGATGGTCTGTGTTGGTTTCCGGGTTCTGTGTGGAGTCGCGTAGAAGACGACTGGGCGCGTTTGCCTACGCAGCACAGTAACGTCATGGAGAGAGGCGGGGAATATGAATGTTTGGATAATGTCAGGCTCAGGGGCGGGGGAATTGATTTAGTGCCGCAGAAGCAGGTCAGCCAGGGCGATGCGGCAAGTGATAGGATTATCACAAAATGGCGGCTCCCTGGTGCCTGTTTTCACATGCGTTTAATGGACGAAAACTCGGGTAAGGTCCATAGGAAAGTTTTCTAAAATCGAGCCACTTAGGCTTAAAAAAAGATGGCCGACCCGTAGGGACAATAAAAATTTTTACTAGACCATGCCTTTAATTAGGAAACCCTAAAACGTGAGCAAATCTGGAGGTGCCTGGAGCATCTTTAAGATGCTCACATGAAAAAGTAAATCGCAAGGATTTGCTCCCGGGCATCTCAGAGAGACTCCAGGAATATCCCATTTTGCTCCGGAGTTAGGCTTTATGAATCAGCAGGTGAGAATCTGAAATACTTGCAGGCGCCTCCCAACATCGCCCCTTACAATTATTTGATAATTCAGCCTGAAGACTCTGGAAGGACATACCAAAGCACATAAGTGTAGCCCTCTCATTCCAGAATTTCAGAAATGACATGAAGATACACCACTACAAAGATCTACTCACTGACTCCCAGAGGTCGAAGTGTACGAAAAGAAGTAGTGGAACTATGTTCCCTATGGGCCTGCATCGCTCTCCACAGACCCCATCGCAGCACGCCCTCCCATCCCCTCAAGCACTCCTAGAACAGTGTATCTGGCTCCCCATACTCATGGCCACCTACTACCACTCCTTATCTCTTGTACATAAGTGTATGCTTTCGATCCAGCTAGGTTTTTACTGCGTAGCGTCTTAAACATGCATGTTTTCTATGGGCCACTTCCGATGGGCCCATGGGACTTGTCCCCCCCGCCCCCAACGCCCGAATATTTTCATATGTGCGACTCAGTGTGCTAGAATGAGGAGGGATTATGATGTGTCCTCTTGCAAAGAGCCCTTAAACAAAGCTTACTGGGTGCTCTTTCTTCTTTCTTCCTGTCCAGAGTCCAACAGGATGCATATGAAGTTGACTTTCGCATAGCCCATCGAGAGGAAAGCAATGAGCACTGGAAGTGCAGAGCTTACACCAATCAATCCTTGTAATCTTGTGCAAAAATGTTCGGACCAATTCACAAAGCATGTTCGTGGCTGCAAATGCACTTGCAATTTCAAAAATGTGAAAAATGCGGAGGGAGCAAATTGCACCTGATTCACAAAAATATGAAAAAGGTATTTACGAACGTAAAAAATATACAATAGACTTAATGAATGGGAGGGTGGTTTACCACCACACAGTTCACATGCAAAGTGTGTGCATCTGGAGGTCTGGCAATGTTACACACACACACTCACGCACACAATGCATGGACGCACGCACCCAAACACCTAAACCAGATTTTAAAAATCTGCTTCTTTAGCAATCTAACTTAGTCGGAGGGGGGTGTGGGCAGTTCTACAAGACGTGGACGTTTAAAAAAAAACAAATTGTAAAAAGTGGGTCACTTTCCTAAAGCTTGACACTCAATAGTTTGGCCTTCGGGGAGGAGCTATGTTTTTCTTGTCTGAATCATCACATTGTGAGTGGCAAGTATATTAGTCTCCCTCTGTTTATATATAGGTTATTGCTAAGACACTGACACAGTAACTATTGACTGCATCATATTTGTAATCTGTAGTGTTCTTTGCCATTACTTAAAATTAAAAAAGTCAACAATTGTCTCTCCCAGCACCTTCATGCTCAACTTATCAGTGTCCACATTCTTTTCTTAAACAGACATTTCATCTGCACCCCACCCATATTGTTTTAACCGGGCTCCTGCATTTTGTATTATTATCCTGCAGACTCAATGAGCTTGGAGGATCTCACTGTATCATCAACTGGCCTCATTTGCTGCTGTAGCCAATCAGAGGTGGACAGTGGGTGCAATTTCTATCTGATAGCCTTTCTTTTAGAATATACATGCACTATGGTCCACGCTGATTGAAACTGCATCCACCCACTTGAATTCAGTATTCAGGAAAATATCAGGCCAGAACGCAAAATAAGTTTGCCTGGGATTTGATGGCAGCTGTTAGATTTGTTTGCCCTTCTGTTGTCTTTCAGAACCGTGAAGCCATTCGTAAGTTTAGGAACCCAGAAGGGGATCATTTGGTGCGTGATATATTATCGGCTTGCCTGCTGTACATCCTTCCTAATTATCTGGAAGGACTGGAGCTATATGACATAAAAGATTTTCTGTCTGGCGTTCGCCGGATTTGAAAAAACGCCAGTTCCGTTTCCAGGTAAACATTGATCTCAATGTTGCCTTTTGCTGAATGCTGGCGCCAGTGGGAAAAACAAGCAAACAGAGGAACAGCAGTTCCGTCTCCTTCCACCAGAAGAGCTGGTTTGCAAACCCCTCCCGCCCACAAAATATTAAAATTAAAAACTTCACACACCTCTCTTCCCACAGAGGACGTTATTGTCATGGGGAATACGACACAGGTGGCTACACTGCAGAAGGTTCGTCAGAAGAGCTGCTTAAACAGCACTTTCACACGGTGAAAGAGTACACCCTCATTTGGAAGTAAACCCTAGTAGCCCTGGCATGCCGGTTTTAATGGAGTCGGGCGCCCAGCGAAAGACAAATTGATTTGAAGGACTCCAGGCTTAGCAAATTGGCTTCTTGCTCTAGCACTCAACGCAAATAGAACGATCCCACTGTAGGCTAAGTCTAATTAGCAGCCAGAGCGCTATTTAAGGGTTAACTTTTAATAGGATGAAAAATGCGTGCAATTAACAACCAAGAGATGAATTCACAAATAGAGGTTAACTTTAAAAGCAGCAAGGGCTACGATGAACAACTGGGCAGTTCACTTGACACTCTTCCCGCCATCTTGATGGCACGTCATTCACTGGAAAGCTGAGTGGCAAGCACAGGGTGTAAACACAGGAGACGAGAAGGTGCATTACTGGGAATACCACAGAGCAGTGATATCCTGACGCAATTTGTTCTAAGGGCGTAGGCAAGCCTGCGTGCTTCGGTTTGGTACATTTCTAACGTTGATTCGACAAACAAAATGAAATGTTAAATGTTAAATGTTAAAGGTATTTGTACCGCGCACCGTCACCAACGGAATTGGTCCCCAGGCGCTTTGGCGGATCTGTAAATGATAAAGTGGGATGGGTTAGTAAGGTGAAGAGGGAGTAGGCTAGTGAGAGGAGTGGTGTTCTGTTGGCAGCTTCAGCTCGGTATACACCAGATGCTGAGCTTTGGTGCAGGTATTGGATCGGTGTCAGTCCGCGTGTGCTGTTGCTCCGGCTTATGTGTTGTTGCAGTGTTGTGAAGTGCGTGCGGCTTGTTGTGTGAGAGATGGTTGTGTGAGTTTTTTGAGTGAGATAAGTATGCAGAGTTTGAGCTTATATTGGTTAGTGGGTTACCTGACCTTTAGCATGCTAACATTTGCAGTTGTATCCAAGTGTGGCACCTGTCGACCCCCACAACTCTATCTGGATGTGGCGCAGGCTAATGCCTACGATTCCATCCAGGTGTGGGCATGCCAACATTCACGGTCCCATCCAGATGTGGCGCAGGCTAACATTAACAATTCTACCTAAGTGTGGACATGGCAATATTCACAATTCTATCTAAGTGCGGGCATGCTAACATTCAGTTTTCACCTAGGTGCGGGCATGCTAACATTCAAAGTCCTATCTAGATGTGACGCAGGCTAATATTCACAATTCTAAGTGTGGACATGCTAACATTCACAATTCCATCCAAGTGTGGACATGCTAACATTCATGTTTCACCCAAGTGCGGGCATGCCAACATTTAAAGTCCTATCCAGCTGTAACGCAGGCCAATGCTCACAATTCTATCCAAGTGTGGACTTAGATGCTAATATTCACAGATTCTATCTAAGTCTGGACATGCCAGTATTCACAATTCTATCTAAGTCTGGACACGCCAATATTCACAATTCTATCTAAGCGTGGCCCGCCAATATTCACAATTCTATCCAAGTCTGGACATGCCAATATTCACAATTCTATCTGAGTGTGGACATGCCAATATTCACAATTCTATCCAAGTGTGGACTTAGATGCTAATATTCACAGATTCTATCTAAGTGTGGACATGCCAATATTCACAATTCTATCTAAGTCTGGACATGCTAATATTCAAAGTCCTATCTAGATGTGACGCAGGCTAACATTCACAATTCTATCTAAGTCTGGACACGCCAATATTCACAATTCTATCTAAGTCTGGACATGCTAATATTCAAAGTTTTATCTAGATGCGATGCAGCATAACATTCACAATTCTATCTAAGTGTGGACATGCTAATATTCACAATTCTATCCAATTCTGGACACGTCAATATTCACAATTCTATCTAAGTCTAAACATGCTAGTATTCACAATTCTAAGTGTGGACATGCTAGCATTCACAATTCTATCTAAATGTGGACATGCTAATATTCACAATTCTATCTAAGTCTGAACATGCAGTATTCACAATTCTATCTAATTGTGGACATGCTAGTATTCACAATTCTATCTAAGTGTGGAGATGCTAATATTCACAATTCTATCTAAGTGTGGACATGCTAAAATTCAAAGTCCTATCTAGATGTGACGCAGGCTAATATTCACAATTCTATCTAAGTGTGGACATGCTAATATTCAAAGTCCTATCTAGATGTGACGCAGGCTAATATTCACAATTCTGAGTGTGGGCATGCTAATATTGAAGTTTCATCTAAGTGCGGCGCTTGTTGACCTTGACAAGTATGTTAGTATGTAATGCAAGGCAACTTCGACAATCCTGTCATGAATAAGTTAAGTCTGGTGGTCACAAATCTTTCTGAGTGTACCTGGTGTGAGTCTATGGGAGTCTATGTTATTGGGGGGTAAGATAGAGTGGCAGGGATTTTCTGGAGTAGAGTAATTGCTCCACTCCCCACCCATGCCACACTCACTGTTTTTGTTGGTGTCTGTTGACTGCTGGCTTCACTGGCTTCTCCTGCGGACACCTCAATGTCCCAAACCAAATAATTAGCCCACCAGTTGTCCAAAAATGTGCATTATCTGTGCCCCCTTGAGGAGAAGGAGGGAAGATACTATGCCCCGGGACAAGTACAGGGGCAGGGGTCAATTTTGGCGCTGGTGGACACTGGATCCCAAGCTACCCTTTTGTCCAAAAGGGCCTTTGATGAACTAAATGCAGGAAGGGGGGAGAATTACTGTATTCCTCTCAACTCTCTTCCTGGACAACTTCAGAACTTTGACGGGAAGGAAATTCCCGTTGAGGGGACTGCAGATTTGGACATCAAAATTGGGCGACACAAGGTGAAGCACCCGGTCATAGTAGTGACTCCAGAGGGCACCCCTTGTTTACTAGGGAATGACCTCCTGAGAAGATTGTCACCCCTAATAGATTGCGTAAAAAAGGTCCTCTGGACCCAGACTAGCCGACCAATAAAATTAAAGCAGAGTGTCAACCAGGTTAGATTAAACGGCACGTGCCACATGGTTGAACAAAAATCTGACCAAGTAGAATTCCACTTCCAGAATAACCAAATTCCAGACGTGACAGTAATAGCAGTAGGACAACAGACTGGTGATGGGGGGTCCTCTCTATTTCTGAAAATCAACCTTCCTTCCAGTTTAAGGTGGTATTCCACACTGGAAGGAAACACTCTGAAATTCTTTACTAATCCACAATCAGACATTCCCACTCCGATAGTCCAGAAAGATGTGAAATCAACTCAGAGCTTGGCTGATATTCGGCAAATTGGAGAGCAGTTGTTCATCCCCATTCAGTTAAATGAAGGGAAGGACTCTGTTCTCGGCCGAGTGTGTGTGAACAACGTTAAGAGCTTCATCAGCTAAGCCATGTTCCTCCAACTCCCAAAAGATCCAGCCAGTCCCACATTCAAACTGAAAGACAAATGGGAAATGGACCTGGAAGCACCCAATTCCAAACATCTCCTGCCAAGCAGGTGTATGCTCAAAATCTCCATTGGCAACAAGAGCATAGTCCATAATTGTTGGGTCGTGCGAGATGTCACTGCCGTCTTTTACTTAGGCAGTGACATTCTCAATCGCTTTACCATTAGTTTGGACCTAATAAACTTCAAAGCTTGGTCCCGATTAGCGGATAATCCCATGGGCTTTGATGATCCAGAAAAAGCATTTAGGTCAGCTCAATTGCTACCTTATGCAGTTGAAATTCAGGTTAAAGTGGAAGTCACCATCCCAGAGAGGACCCGACAATTCTCCCTGAAGTGAAAGTTAAAAGAGGACAAAAATTGAAAAACCCTGATGCTTATATGCATCTAAATGCTTCTCTCCAAAAGCAAGGGTTGGGGGTAAACACCATTAGTCAACATAGAACATGACACCATTCCAATAGACGTGGAGAACAGCGACTTAAAGAGTAGAAAGACAGGGATCGGATGGTTTGGTGCTACAGAAAATATGTTAACTGGACATATAATATTAGAAAAATGGTACATAGATAAATATGTATTTGGATCAAAAATAGATTTGGGTGCAAATTGACAAGGGGAGTGTTCTTTCTGTATGCCATAAAATGAATGCCTGATGACACTCCATTCCTTCCCCCAATCAAGGGAGAGAGGAGAGCTTGGCCAATGATAAGTTGTGAGGGGCAGGCTTAGTTCTGCCCACGCACACACCCATTTTCAAAACACATGAAAAGAGACTGCTTTGGACAGGCAAGAGATTCACTTTCCACTTTCTTGCGAAGCGTTTTGCCGGACCAGACAATATCCAGAAGGACCATCTCCAGAACTTAGAATCCAGACTTCAGAACTTCTTCAGCAGGCCTCCAAATCTTTTGCAACCAAACTATTCAAGCAGCCGGGCTGAGCTGTGTGATTCTGGCTAGAACCCTGTGCCAGTACCCAGAAAGCAGTGCTGTATCCAGAATCCACTTTATCCAGACCAGCAAAACCAGAGACCAGACCGCTGTGAAGTGCAGAGCAGAGCTGACCCAGAGAGCTGTGACTTCAGAACCACCCGCCAGGAGTCCAGTCCGAACCTGATCGGACCTTGATGGCCTATTTCAAATGTATAGGGTGAGTACTCAGCTAGAACTGTGCCAGAACCAATCTCTTAGTCTAAAATAATCTGATTCAAACCACTTTAACCTGTCCAGAACTGCATCATAGAATCGTTTGTCCCTTCTTTGATTTTGAACCTGTAAAAGTGTCATTTTGCCATTTTGAATCATTATTTCCTTTCTGAAAAACTACCTTCACAAAATGATCTGTATCTTTGGAACTGCGTGTGCTATGATCGAGATTTAACTTTCATTTGAAAGCTAAGATTGTAAGCTTTCCAACAAGCCTAAACCATCTTTTGCTTGAACTGCTAAAATTAGTTTTCAACCCGCTAATCCCTCATTGAGCATTGCCAGTGTGACTTGAAATAATCTTAAATAGCTATCACCTATCCTGAACCTCCTACAGGGAATTAACATATTTTTTTGCATATTTTTGCATTCTTTGCAAATCACATTTAAAAGTACTTTCGCCTGTGTTTAAAACCGTGTAAGCAACTTCAATTCAACACTACAGCTAAGTCAATGCCTTGTCTGGGATGCTGATGGAAGCCCTTATTGATGTATTTTTAGGTCCAGTTCATTTACTCTGGATGACAACCCTTAACTAACACCCCTCTCTCAGAATCCCCCCGACCCCGCTGAGCCAAGAAGTAGGTTTGTTTTGCAAATTTAAAAGGTTTATTTGAAAATTAAACAATATATATCTATCACACTTTTATAGTAAATTAATATTTGATAGCACACTTGTGAGGATGATAGTGATCAACAATGGATAATGTTACAGTGGTACACTCTTGTTGATGGCTTAGAAGTGATATAGAGAGGATAAAGTAGCTCAGAATGCTTTTATGGCTTCAAGGACAATGCAATGATGAATGAAAATGCAGTACAGAAAATAAACTTGATATGATTTCAACCAAAACAATGCAATCACTTTTCCCCCTGGTAGCAATTCACCCCCCCCCCCTCCCCTTATGCAAGGTAAAGAGATGGAAGAAAAGCACACAGTTCTCAGGAATGCAATCAAATATAATTCAGTTCCCCCCTAGCAAGCTTAGAGGAAAACAGGTAGAAGTTTTAAACACAGGCAAGATACTGTGATGTGGTTGCAATTAAGTGAAAAATATGTTAAAATTGCTTTTAATTCCCTATAGAGGTTCAGGGTGGGTGACATCTTCTTAAATAAATTCAGGATCACTTTAGCAATGCTCTATGAATGATTGTCAGGTTGCACACGAATTTTAGCAAGGAAAGCAAGGACAAATATTTTTACACTTGGCTGAAATTAAGCAAAATGTCAAATTGTGGCAAATTTAGACGTGTGCGTCGAGCGCAATTACGGAGGCACTGTAAGGAGTAGGAAGTTGGTTCTAGGCTCGTTGGAAAGCTTAGAATCTTAGCTTGAAGATGACAGTTAAAACTCCTAGCATGAACGGTTCCGGAGATATGGCCGATTTAGTAAAGGTAGTTTTTCGGATTTGAAATTTTAAAGCTCAGAATGACAGATGACAGTTTTCAGTTTTAAAGATGACAGAATGACACGATTCTAGGAGGCAGTTCTAATAGGATAAAATAGTTTGGATTAGATTATTTTAGACTAAGAGATTGGTTTTGGCACAGTCCTGACTGGGTACTCACACAATAATTTAGACAGGAATGCGGCTTTGTCACCGATCGGGTCAGGATTGGCTGGACTTCTGCTAGCAGATCTTCACAGCGATCTGGTCTCTGGTTCTCTCTGGTTCTGGATACAGCACTGCTTTCTGGATACTGCTACAGGTTCTTGCAAAAGTTCTTGGCAAAGAATTCAAACACCTTGCCCGGCTGTTGAATAGTTTGGTTGGTTTTGAGGCCTGCTGAAGAGGATTCAGCTTGTGGATTCAGGCCTCTCTGCTACAAATTCTGGAGGTAATTTCTGGTCTCTGGAGATTGATGGATTTGAAGTCTGGAACTCTGGATGTGAAGTCTGAAGTCTCCCGGCAAAGCATCCCGCAAGAAAGTGGAAAGTGAATGTCTCTACCTGGGTTTCAATGTTCCTTTTATGTGTTTTGAAAATGGGTGTGTACCTGGGCCTAGCTAAGCCTGCCCCTCTCACTTATCATTGGCCAAGCTTTCCTCTCTCCCTTGATTCGGGGAAAGAAATGGAGTGTCAAAGTGATGCTGTAGGTGTTATGGTCAGAGGAACCTCCCCTTGTCAAATTGCACACAAATCTATTTCTGACCCAAATACATATTTATCTATGTACCATTTTTCGAATATTATAGGTCCAGTTAACATATTTTCTGTAGCACCAAACCATCCGATCCCTGTCTTTGTACGATGTCGTGTCCACTTATGACAGAATTCTCCCCTTTCCATCCAGATAACGACCTCTAAACCTTTCCAGATTTTACACAGATGTGCACCAGGGATATGGGTTTCAGATGATAAAGTGTCAGATTTTTAACATGCATACATTTGGAGTAACAACCCTTTTTTCTGCTACTATCCCCAAGAACATACCACAGGGTCCTAACACCTCTTAAAATGTGCACAGAAAAATCACAAAAATGATGATGTTATTTATATAATTTTGACAAGTCCGCACTGTGAATTATCCATCTTTTTAAAATCATGCTCTGGGCCCAAAGGGGTGTGGTTTTCCAAAGCAGATGGTGGAATTTCTGGTTTATCCACTTCCCCCAAGCTCAGCTGGCTCTCACAGGCACTGCCCATCCCAGTTTCTCCCAAGAGGAAGCCATTTTACGACCCCTCCAATATAACATTTGCCTGAGTCCAGGACAGGGCTTTGTTCAACTTCCTGCAGTCACCAGGTGCTCCTCCCCTAATCCAATCAGAGAGGTGTCATATCCTTTTGGCAGGGGCAGCAGAATGCAGCCAGGCCTGGCAAGAGTGGCTGAGCAGGTTTCACTCCTGTCGGGGGTAGTTGTCAGGCAGAATTCAGCTAAATGTCACTTTAGTTCCCAGTTTTCTACATTCAAATCCAACTTTCAATTTTTGCACATGCAGCTAGAATGCTGATTCTAAGTTCAAAACTATGACATTTAAACAATTGCAACCTATGTGACGCTCACAAGTAGGTCACTCATTTATTCTAAACATTTCGATTTTAGTGGCTTTAAACCCAAATTCACTTAAGCTGCTGACATCCCCAGCTATTTTTTATATATACATTAAATAATTACTTCCTTCAAGTCATTTCAGAATATAGTTTTACATTGTATCCACCTCTTAGCAAGTCTTTCCTTGGCCTGGTTTGGGTTCATTTGTTCAGTTTTACACAAAAGGCTGGTGGTTTTAAAACGCCAGCTTTCTGATAGTGGTGAGCACCAGTATTGCATCCATTTTTGACATTAAGAAAATGAATTCCCCACAGTTCTGGGTTGCTTTTGGCAATCAGCATTGCCATTCCCAATGGTTTCAGGCTACTGTGTGTGTAGCCCAATGGTGGTTTTAGGCAGTGCCCTCCTGTGCTCACAACATAGGCAAAAAAGGGTGGCAGCCTATTCTTCATGTTTTCCCTGTGCACTCTCTGGGGAGTTCTGGCCACCATGATGTTTTCAATGCCAGTAAAGCACGGTTTTATGGTAGGGCTTGGATTCATGGGTAAAAACATCCCACAAGCCCCCCCTCTTGCAATGGCCATTCTGATCTTTCACTGATGGAACTCGCAAGATCTGGGATGTTCGCCTCATCTTCTTCCAATTCCATAGATGGCACAGTTCAGCATCTTTTCCTCCCTCCAGTCGATCAATCAGTTCTCCTCGCTGGTCCTGATGGGAGGATTGGGCCCCTCGGATCTTCGCTCCCGGTCCCCAGGTCGCCTTCCGTGGTCAGTCTCCATGGTTTCATCTCTCCTAGGATGATAAAGCAAAAGCGGCAATACCTATTCGTAGACATTTCTCCACCACTATTAATGGTGTGGCGAACACATACATTTTATACATCCGGTTACATTTTTCAGTCTTGTTTTAAAAAACAAGATATAACATGAAACATTTTTTTTTTCAAATCATAATATTTTAGAGACTATATGTGGGATATTTTAGGATGGGAACTGAATTAATCTGGAGCTGCCCCCTCTGGTATTGCAGAGGACTCCTCCAGTTGTTGCAGAGTGTGCCTAGGATGGCAACACTTTAGCTGATTTATATGTACCCACTTGTCTTCCCCTTCCGTCAGACTACCTTTGGGGATGCATATCTTATAGGCTACAGGGGAGATTGTGTCTATAATTTCAAACGGTCCCTTCCACGTAGGCAAAAATGTTCGCTGTTTGGCCTGCTTTCTTTGGAAATTGTATAGCTAGACCCGGTCTCCCACAGTATATTCCTTCCTGGTGGTCTTCAGGTCGTAGTGGGTTTTCATGCTATCAGCTGATCTTTCTAGATTCCGCTGAGCATAGGCAAAAGCATGTTGGAGGTGTTTCCTTAAATTCTCCACATACTCATGAGTTGTGGAGGCATTTATCAACGTTTGCTCTTGGGTTCTGTAGAGCAAATGCTGGGGAAGCACCATCTTGCGTCCGGTCATCAACTCAAATGGTGACATTTTAGTTGCAGATGAAGGGATAGATCTGATGGCCATTAGGACCAGAGGTAATCGGATATCCCAACTTGGCCCAGAATCTGCCACAAACTTTTTTAAGATGCTCACAATGGTTTGGTTGTAGCATTCTACTGCTCCAGAAGAAACTGGCCTGTAAGCAATGTGTAGCTTCCTTTTAATCCCCAGTATCTCCCACATCTTTGTCACTACTTCACTGGTGAAGTGGCCACCTCTGTCTGACTCAATCCTTTGAGGTAGACCAAAACGGGAAACAATGTGGTTAATCATCAGGGCAGCTGCTGTTTCTGCCTTGCAGTTTGGGGCCGGGAGACATTCCACCCACTTGGTAAACAAGCATATTACAATCAACATGTACTTGTTTCCTCTAGACGAGCGAATTACAGGGCCTACGAAGTTGATTTGCAAATCTGACCATGGCAGTGTCATCCCCCTCTTTTGGAGAGGCGCCCGGTGTGTGAGGGATGTTGGCTGAAATTGTGCACACACCAGACACCCCTTCAAGTATTGGTCGAGGTCCAGCCCCATGTGTGGCCAGTATGCAACCTCTCTTAAGATTTCCTGGGTTGTGTGAAACCCCCTATGACCGGCTGTGGCCGCATCATGGGCGTGACTTAACATCAGGCTTCGGAATGAGGTAGGGACCACCCACTGATCATGGCCAGCTTGGGATTTCCTTACCAACAAACCGTCTTGGATTCGGAACCTTTTTGGACCTTTCATCAACACTCTTAGGTCCTCTTTCCCAATGTAATCGGTATCCATCAGGGGAAAGTTATCAGGGTCCTCAATGTGTTGGTAAAACTTACCAATTATTGGATCCCCTTTCTAAGCTGTAATCAAATCAGCATCAGGGGTCTCCTTACTCCATTGTGCAGTTGAAAGTTCATTGTGAGCATTTGTCTGGGAACTAGTGATAGCAGTGACCTGGATTTCCCCCAACAGGGATTCTATTTCTATTAGATCCCTTTGGATGGCCCCGGTTTTGGCCAGCTGATCAGCTAAGTCATTTCCAGTTTTGTCTGGTCCCTCTACTTTGGAATGACCCTTGATCTTTTTCCAGTAGATGGTCATCCCATTTGAGGTGGCCAGATCATCAATGTTTTGGATTAACTTCCCATGTTTCAGGGGTTTGTTATTAGCACATAACATGCCTCTGGTTTTCCAATTAACCAGGTGCTCCACGAACCCGTTCCGTACATAATCCGAATCTGTGATTATGACCAGTTCATGGAGTTGATGTCGGACAGCAGTGAGGATGGCCTGATGCACAGCCATCAACTCTGCCACCTGACTACTTCGGGGACCAATTTTGTATCCAGCGGAGGGTTATGGAAACTCCTTCACCCATGCATTCCCTACGCCGGCCACCAGTTCTGTCTCCCCGTTGTTGTCAACATGGTAAGAGCATCCATCCACATAGAAAGTGGGCATTCCCTCACACTTGTCTTCTTCAAAGATTTTGTGTGGGGAATTAAGGTATGCCTCCATGTTGTCCTTGATTTTTAGACTTTCGTCCTCGAGACAGTTTTCTCTGGCACAATCATGCAAGTCAGCCAGACCTTGCGCTAGGGGACTCTTCTTGTTTTGGCCATATCTGACCTCCACAGGAAAGCCTTGCATTGACAGAATCCAGGAAGTAATTCAGAATTACTCACATTTCCGGCCCGGATTCTGTCACTTTGGAGATATTGCAGAGGCTGGTGTGGAGTCTCCACTATGATGTGTTCCCCCTGGATAAACGGGCGGTAATTCTTCAATGCCCACACCATTGCTAGGAGTGCCTTCTCACAATCGTTGAATTTTTCCTCCACAGAGGATAAAGTTTTGTTCGCATAGGAGATTACTTTATTGACCTTGTCATGCTTTTGGTATAACACTGCCGTCAAGCACGTATTAGAGAACCCTGTCTCCAGAAAGAACTCCTTGTTTCTGACAGGGCAAGCTAGGCAAGGCGCTTGTGAGAGGCTTCTCTTCAGTTGTCTTCCTGCCTCGGATTGTTCTGGACCCCATTCCCACTTCACCCCCCTTCAAGAGATGAATCAGGGGTCTAGTGATCTCTGCGTAGCCTTCAATGAACTTTCTGCTGTAATTAGTCAGTCCAAGGAGGCTCCTTAGTTCCCGCAGAGTTGTGGGATCCTTCAGTTTCTGGAGTGCTTCCACTTTCTTTTCTTGGGGACAGAGACCCTGAGGAGTAATCTCATGCCCCAAGAAATGTTTTTTTTTTTTTTTATTTTTTTTTTATTTCAAACCGTTGTTTAATTAGTTCGATCAACAAACTTTTACAACTTTTTATAAAAATAAAAATATTTTCTATGTTACACAATTTGACACAATCTATTACAGAATTTCATTTCAATTACATTATTCATTTCTTATATGGCATTTGCTTTGCCTAACAAAGACAATTTTATATGCATAAAATTTTGCAACTCATGCTATGTAATTATTGGTACATTCTAATGTAGTCTTATCTCATCTACATCATTTCCTTTTACTAAACTAGCAGGCTTGCGAAGAGACATTAACAACAATGCTTCATTTTATGTCTTCAAGGTAATAATGAAAATACATCACCATATTGAATTTAACTGAGAGGCAACTTTGTAGACAGGCATATATGTCAGTAAAGTTGATTTGACACGCACTGTATTGTGGAATTCTCACAGCTAGTCTATATACTTTATCTGGTCGGCTGATTTGCAACTGCGATATTAATAGCATCAATGAGTTTATTACACCATTTTCGTATTGAACATCCTCACCAATTCACTATTTATTACCAGTAAAAATCTGCACAGAGCTATTATGAGGCTCGTTCGAGTCCCCCACATACAGGCTAACCATATCCATTCCCTAGTTGCCTCAGTTAGTGAACAATCACTTGCAATTGTTAGTGCACGTATTGACTCAAAATGAGCGCAAAATATTACTAGATGTTTAAGAGTTTCTTGAGATGCACTATCTTTACAAAACCTACACCCTAATCCCACCTGTGCTTTCCAATGGTGGCTCCAGCCACTAATTCTTTCTAGGGTTAGGGATTGGTTCATTTTGAAGCGTAAGTAAACTTCCCTAGCTTTATTACAAGGAAACTGGATTACATAAGGTTTATGTGGTCGTCTTGAGGAACAAAAGCGTGCTGCTTCCTTATAGCCCTTAAGATCTGCCATCGCAGAAACCGTTTTACACCAATCATTTTCTATGATACGATGTTTGACGAGGCTAGACCTGAATTCCAAATCTGCTGGTGTAAGTGCAATCTCATCCAATAAGTGAGTCATTTGTGTATGATAAGTCGTCAGAGACGATCGTTCCGGTGCAATCATTAGTTGCCCCAAATCTTCATATAGGCAGTTGGCGGGTGGGTATAACATTCTGGCAAAATTAGCCAACATGCGCCAGTTACGGCGTGCAGATAGTGATGTAAGACCTAGTTCCTGCCTTAACACAGTATTTGGTGTTGCTTTGGCTAATCTCAGAGCCCCCTTCCACATACAGCCTTGTAGTTGATCAAGGTAAGTACTTATATTTATAAGGCACATGTCCAAAGCAAAAAGAATAACTGACTCTACTTTTAAGATGTAAAATTCCATAAGTGGCAACAATGAAAATTTACAGAACTTCAGGTATACTAGTCGCATTTGCGTAGCGAGCGGTGCAGCCTTTTTCTGTAGAACCTCTCTCCACATCGCCATCGAGTTGGAATCAGTTATGGTATAGCCGAGATAACGAATTTGAGTGACTGTGGTTAGAGGAAAGTTATCAAGACTCCACTTTCGTGTGATATTACCCTTTTTAAGATTCTTGAACACTACTATGTTAGATTTTTCAACATTGCATTTTAGATTATGTGTCGAGCAATAGGATGCAAATAGGTCTAATTTGATTTGCATACCTTTAGGCGTTCGATCAAATAATACAATGTCATCCGCAAAGGCTAACCATTGGATCTTCAAATGGCCAAGCCTTGCTGGATAGGAAATATGGGTGTTCCAAATCTCATTGATACCACAAAGGTAGAGATTGAATGGGGTGGCTGCTAAATTACAACCCTGCTTGACACCTATGCCGATGTTTATTGGGTGAGTTGTTGCTCCTTCATTATTTACCCTTACTAAGTAAGCTGTATTTGTATGGAGCTTTGATATTAATTGTATAATATAAAGAGGTATCTTCATCTCAACCATTTTTTTCCACAGCAGTGCTCGTATAACTGAGTCAAAAGCAGAAGTAAGGTCGATCGAGGCCATATACAAAGGCCCTGAATCCCTAATTTTATGCTTGGCTAAAAGATGCGCCATAATTGACGCATTTAGAGGTGTACCCATCCTTGAGCGAAAGCCAATTTGAAACTTGGATAAGATCTTGAGGTCGCCAATAATCGCTTGTAGTTCACCTAGGAGCAAAATGGCAAATACCTTTGCAGCTGTATCGATAAGCGCTATCGGTCGAAAGTTGCTTGGATCAGACCTTAATCCTTTTTTGTAAATGGGG
The DNA here is from genome assembly GCF_040938575.1 of Ambystoma mexicanum. NCBI lineage: Eukaryota > Metazoa > Chordata > Amphibia > Caudata > Ambystomatidae > Ambystoma > Ambystoma mexicanum. The sequence continues at coordinate 576,456,419 of NC_090929.1, forward strand.
ACAATGATAGAATTTAACCAAGACGGTGGAGTAACTGTAGTTGTCAGCATGTTGTCAAACAGTTTCTTCAATATTCCGGCCCACATAGTGGGATATCGTTTAAATACACAAGATGGAATCCCATCCGGACCGGCTGCCTTTGAATATTTAAGGGCAGATATAGTGGCTTCAATAATAGGAATCTCCCATAATGGGAAGGAAGCAGGAGCCAAATGGGTCCATTTGAATTCCAGATTTTCAAATGTTGCTGGGAGAGCAAATTTTTTTTCAAAGTGAGTTCTCCATGTGTGTGCTGAAATCGATGATGACTGGTCGGTGGGAAGTACAGAGGTTCCTGCCCTAAGTAAACCCCAAGTAGACCTTCTGTCCCTGTGACAAAGTGTGTTGAACATGTTTTGATTCAACTGATTTTGAATGAAGTGCCTGTGATCCCTACATTGGTTCCGATATGTATTTAATATCCTTTTTTTTTCTATGCAGTAGCTCGCCCAATTTGGAGCCATTTTAAGAATCTGCCTCAGGGCCAGTCTCTTTGCTCTTTTAGCTTTCACAATGAAGTCGGAATATTGCGGGGGCGGGCCAAACACGGTGCTCGTTACCTTGGCACGCAAGGATTGTATTATCTCAGTTGTTATATTAAATAGCACATCAAGCTCTCGGTTTGACGTGGGGATATGAGAGGTAGATCTTTGATATAGTTGGAATCGTGAGTAGATCATGTCATTGACCTTATCGCAGAGGATAGTAGTCCAACGAAGCGATAGGCCAGGCCGATCCCCTACTAGAAACCCTTGTTGATTATCAATGGGTAGATGCGCAGTATGTAGTTGAAGGTTAAAATGAATCATATAATGGTCGCTGAGCCCAGGATCGTATATTGTTGTATTGCTAGAAACGGACTGCAGTCCGCGCGAAAGGACAAAATAATCAATACAAGTCGATCTCTCACCTCTTCTCCAGGTATTGCACCCATCATTGGTGCTGAAAGGGAGGATGTCAAGTTCCCAAGATTCCAAGTAATCCAACCATAATTTACCTCTATACCCAGGTTGGTGCATGCCTCCACAATTTGCAGAGGCTAGGTTAATTTTTGTGCAATAAGCATTGAAATCCCCTCCCAATATAATATTACAATTGGGATGGAGTGTCAATGTTTCATCAAATAGCGTATCCAACTCTTGAAATACACCCGTTAGGGAGATCATTGCGGGATTGTGATATAAAGATACCAGGAGGAGAGGCGTAGGATCTACTTCCTTAAGTACAATCAAAGCAGCCAACATTGCCTTAGCTTTGAAAACATTCAATAACAGTATATTTAATGAAGTATTTATACATATCGCCAAACCCCCATACGGTCGACCACTAGACCCGCGTTGAGCGTTTGCTTGCAAAACAGTGTATCCAGATATCAGGAGTTCATGAGTGCACATGGTTTCTTGGCATAACATAATATCACATTCCATTTCAACGTGCAAATTTCTAAACCATGCTGACAAATTGCTAAAGCCACAAGAATTCCAGGATACAATCGATAATGGAGCATGCTACCTAATTAGGAATATTGTTCATGGCAGGGTTGCGAGTATTTTGCAAAGCAACCAGCCATGACCAATCCTTACTGGAGTTAGATAGCGTTACTAATTGAGCAATCACCTCAGAGCTTACCCCACTCTGCAATTCACCAGGGACCAGTTTTGGAGGTTGATCAGGAGGGGGTGCCAGGGGTGTTTCATTGAAGGATACGGCATCATCGATTGAGTCAAACGGATACGGCATTAGGCCAATAAACCGCAACTCCTCAGTATATTGCAAGAGGAGGTTAGTTATGATGGCCGATTGCACTTTGCATACCATGCGATTATTTTGGATAGGTGGCAATGTTATCCATTCTATGTCGTGTGTGGTCAGTGTGCGAAGACCAGGTATCCGATTGAAAGCTTGCATCAAAGCAGATCGATTTAGTCGCTTTATGCCATTTTTAAATGATATAATTTCCCATCCTATTATGGTAGTAGATAACTTTGCAGGTTCCCCTGGTGATTCATGCTCTCCCCCCAGGTGGTTTGGAGGTGCCCCCTGTCGATTTTGGTTCTTATCTATGCCCTTTGCCTTGCAAGCAGGTGAATCTTTCTTGTCAATCTCTCGACTTGGGCCTGGCCGAAGTGCCAAAGGAGATTCATGATTTGCTGAAACCATCACATCTGGAGTTAAAGTCTCCACGTCCTTCTCGCTATTGCATGACAGAGGTTTAGCGCGCCTGCCTGTTTGAGTAATTTTATTATCTATTGGTTTGAAAAAGTTGGATAAATGCATTTGAGATGAGGAATGACCACACTCTTCATTCATAGGATGCTTCATTTGGTTGTACTGTTTTTTTAAGTTTTTATTGGAGAGTAATTCCCCAGGTTCCTCATCATTTGAATGCAATTGCAGTGCTGTAGCATTTGTCTGTGCTGCAGGAGCACTGGACTTCCCTGTCTCTAATTTAGTTTTTTCAATTCCCTTTACAGGTGGGATCAAGTCCTGTTGCAATGATTTGGAGACTTTTTCCCGAGCGGCTTTTCTTTTCAAGGCACGAAAAAATAGCCTTTTTTCCTTCCTTGAAATGAAGGATCGCTCTTCAGATTTTGAGGGGCTTTTGGCAGTCGGAACTTGCGTGATGGGAAGTGTAGACGGAATATTTGTGGGCACAACAACCATTTGAGTGTCTAACTTAAATAAATTGGTTAGAGCCGAAGGACTATCAGGATAAAGTGAATGCACATCCTCCTTGGCGGACACGGGTGGACCCAATCTTTCCTCCCCTAAATTGGGTTGGAGAAAGAAGAAAAGTTGGTCCAACTTTTCAGCATGTGAAGCCACTTTGCTACATAGTTGGCCGTATGTGAGGATCTGGCATGTATCAGAGGGTTTAGGGGCCATCAATGTTTGAGCAAAGGATTGAGGAAATGCATACGTGATAGGAGGAGGATTCATGTCATTAGATTCGTTAGCAAGTAGGTGTGGGAAATCTGTTTGGGTGGTTACTGAGGTTCCAGTGAGAAATCCCTTTAGCAATGGTTTAGGTCCATCAGGAGCCAGTCGAAGGGTATCTGCAAATATAAAGCCCTCAAGTTTGGTAATTTTTAATAACATTTCTGTGAGAGCTGTTTTACAGTCTCTTAGTTCGTAGTGGGTGTATTCATGACCACGATCTAATAAATTGAGTATCCTTGTAAGGACTGGGTAAGATGCCTCAAGAGATTGTATATCCCCTGTAGGTTCCAGTATGTCAAAACCCAGGGGATGCTCCGATGTCTTTTTTACAGGTGAATAAGGGGGATCTGTGTCCAAATGATTGGTTACACAAGGCTGCCTGTTAGAAGAAGATAAACGGGTCGGGGAAGATGGCCATAAGCTGGAGACAGGCATCTTGGTAGATTGAATTGTGTTGTCAAGCCGAGGAGGAGAAATCTTCAAATCCTCCATTTGCAATTCCTCTTTACAGTGCATATGGACATCAGCTCTTTTTGAGCTTATAAGTGTAACAGGAGTCGAAGGACCCACTGATAACCTCACCCTTTTCTCTAAAGCAGCAAGTACCACAGGCGCTAGTATAGAATTATCAGAAGGGGAGGACGGGGTGTCTTCATTAGGGTGCTCAGACCCCAGGGCAGCAGTATCCATGCGCATACTAAGAAAGCTTTTTCGAGATGATTTAGGTGACAGCTTTCCAGGGTGCACTTTGCACTCAGCGGTAGGTGATCCTTTTTTAGATGGTACTTGTGCCTGGGATCGAGCATATCCAAAAGCCACCTCATGTTTTATCAGGTCTTGGTCAGTGATTGGCCCCCATTGAGGTACTAGAGTAGAGCTCGCAGTCTCCCCGCAAGCGCTTGAATTTTCCATGACTTTAGGAAAAAGAATTTTTTTATTTTTTCTATTTAATTTAGGTGTTTTTTTGGACAGAGATTTCAAGGGGTGCCCACTTCGCAAGCTTGCAACCATTTATCACAACCTTCAATATCCAAAGCAATTAGTGAAGTGTTACAATACTTACTTGCCCCGCACACCCCGCCTCACTGCCTAACAGCCCAACAGTCCACTTGGAGCCCACTTCGATGCCCACTTCGATGCGCGCGCGCGATGCGCGTGCGCGAGTGCTAAATAGGACGTCGGCGTCAGCAGGGGGCCTAGCAGCGGAGGCGGGGCGGAGCAAGCGTATGAGTGACTGTGAAAGAATAGAAAAGGGGCTAAGTTAGTCAGTGGAAAATAACAGACAAGTAGATACAATTGGAGGACGAAGCCGCGGCAGTTCTTATTGAGAAGCTGAAAGCTAATTCACTGAGTAACCGAGTTCATTACTTGTTGTTATTCCCAGTACGATGTTTCGCCTTCCAGGGACTTCCTCTCGCGCACGGCGCTGTAGAAAACGAGAAAAGGTCCAATATAAATCTGGTGCCTGCAGATAGTAAACTTCTTTCACAAAGTTCCAAGCAGCCCAGACAGCCCAACAGTCCACTTGGAGCCCACTTCGATGCCCACTTCGATGCGCGCGCGCGATGCGCGTGCGCGAGGGCTAAATAGGACGTCGGCGTCAGCAGGGGGCCGAGCAGCGGAGGCGGGGCGGAGCAAGCGTATGAGTGATTGTTGTTATTCCCAGTACGATGTTTCGCCTTCCAGGGACTTCCTCTCGCGCACGGCGCTGTAGAAAACGAGAAAAGGTCCAATATAAATCTGGTGCCTGCAGATAGTAAACTTCTTTCACAAAGTTCCAAGCAGCCCAGACAGCCCAACAGTCCACTTGGAGCCCACTTCGATGCGCGCGCCAAGAAATTAACACGGGCTCTACACCACTGTGCTTTCTGAAAGGAAAGTTTTGCTCCGGCAGCCCTCAACTGTGTCAGAACATAACGGATGTCCGCTATGTGTTCTTCCACAGATGAACTTTTGATGAGGACATCATCTACATAAGCCAGCTTACCCCTCGCACCCAGGTTGGGCATGGCCTTATGTAGGAAAATGTTGAATTCATTGCCGGAGTTGAGGTATCCGAAGGGAGTCCGGGTCCATGTGTACTGCTGGCCCCCAAAGGTAAAAGCCAGTTTGTATTGGTCCTCCCTACTGACAGGCACAGTCCAGTATCCATTGGTCAGGTCTATTGCAGTGAATACCTGTGACCCCCGAATCTGGGCCAGCCCTTGGTCAATGTAGGGCAGAGGCCATCAGGAAGTATGGACCCGTTTGTTGAGCTCCCTAAGGTCGGCGCAGAGTCTCCACTGGCAGTTTGGCTTCAATATTCCAAGCACAGGATTATTGAAAGTGCTGTGGACTGGACGGATTATTCCCCGGGACTCAAGGTTCTTAAATATTTCAGTAAGGGACTCCATGGATGCGAGAGGCAAGCGATATTGCTTCACAAACACTGGAGTCATGCCAGGGTCCGTGGGAATTGTTGTGTGGATGTCGGCGCGACCACAGTCATATGAGTCTACCACAAAGAGATCTTGGAAATCCAAGAAAACTTGTTTCAACTTTTGCTTCTGTTCCAGAGTCACGCAGGCATCAGCTAGGTTGACTCTCTCTTCCACCATCTGCCTAAAGCCTGGAAAGACTTCTGGTTTAGCTATCTCAGCGGCCTCCTCCAGCTGGGTGGAGAAGTCCCTGGTCAGAGTGCTGATTTGGACTGGAGGCTTCAGGTGGGAAAGGCAGCCCTCATGGAACTGGAAAATCACCTCATCCCTCCTGAAGTCACAAGTCACATCTTCCTTACCATAAGGGCAAGAAGTGTGCACCAGGAAGTTCCCCCCATGCCGGGTGAAAATCCTGTCTGGTGTTGTATTGTCATCACTGTCACTGTCAAAACAGTCCTTGGGGATTTGTCCTAACAGTTCATTTCCTAAATCAATGGAGAAATGTCGGTCATCAACCGCCATTCCAATGATGGTGCCTGCGGCTAGAGTAATACTCTGTAAGTCACTGTTATCCACCTCTATTGGAATGGTGTCATGTTCTATGTTGACTAATGGTGTTGGGTTTACCCCTAACCCTTGTTGTTGGAGAGAAGCATTTAGATGAATATAAGCATCAGGGATTTTCAATTTTTGTCCTCTTTTAACTTTCACTTCCAGGGAGAATTGTCGTGTCCTTTCTGGGATGGTGACTTCCTCTTTACTCTGAATTTCAACTGCATAAGGTAGCAATTGAGCTGACCTAAATGCTTTTTCTGAATCATCAAAGCCCATGGGATTATCCGCTAATCGGGACCAGGCTTTGAAGTTTATTAGGTCCAAACTAATGGTAAAGCGATTGAGAATGTCACTGCCTAAGTAAAAGACGGCAGTGACATCTCGCACGACCCAACAATTATGCACTATGCTCTTGTTGCCAATGGAGATTTTGAGCATACACCTGCTTGGCAGGAGATGTTTGGAATTGGGTGCTTCCAGGTCCATTTCCCATTTGTCTTTCAGTTTGAATGTGGGACTGGCTGGATCTTTTGGGAGTTGGAGGAACATGGCTTAGCTGATGAAGCTCTTAATGTTGTTCACACACACTCGGCCGAGAACAGAGTCCTTCCCTTCATTTAACTGAATGGGGATGAACAACTGCTCTCCAATTTGCCGAATATCAGCCAGGCTCTGAGCTGATTTCACATCTTTCTGGACTATCGGAGTGGGAATGTCTGATTGTGGATTAGTAAAGAATTTCAGAGTGTTTCCTTCCAGTGTGGAATACCACCTTAAACTGGAAGGAAGGTTGATTTTCAGAAATAGAGAGGACCCCCCATCACCAGTCTGTTGTCCTACTGCTATTACTGTCACGTCTGGAATTTGGTTATTCTGGAAGTGGAATTCTACTTGGTCAGATTTTTGTTCAACCATGTGGCACGTGCCGTTTAAACTAACATGGTTGACACTCTGCTTTAATTTTATTGGTCGGCTAGTCTGGGTCCAGAGGACCTTTTTTACGCAATCTATTAGGGGTGACAATCTTCTCAGGAGGTCATTCCCTAGTAAACAATGGGTGCCCTCTGGAGTCACTACTATGACCGGGTGCTTCACCTTGTGTCGCCCAATTTTGATGTCCAAATCTGCAGTCCCCTCGACGGGAATTTCCTTCCCGTCAAAGTTCTGAAGTTGTCCAGGAAGAGAGGTGAGAGGAATACAGTACTTCTCCCCCCTTCCTGCATTTAGTTCATCAAAGCCCCTTTTGGACAAAAGGGTAGCTTGGGATCCAGTGTCCACCAGCGCCAAAATTGACCCCTGCCCCTGTACTTGTACCGGGGCATAGTATCTTCCCTCCTTCTCCTCAAGGGGGCACAGATAATGCACATTTTTGGACAACTAATGGGCTAATTATTTGGTTCTGGACATGGCGAGAGAAGAGATTTGGGCAGAATTCTGTGGAGAGCCTGGGGAATCTGAAAGAAAAAGTTGGCAACTGAAAATGGTTTCGGGTTCTGGGCGCCCCCCCCTTTTTGGAGGCAGTCATCAGGATGGGTTTGACCCATGGGATTTTGGTATTGTTGGTTCTGGGATAGAATGATGGGCGGCGACAGCTCAATCCCCACATCTACCCAGTCTGTTGATTTGGTTTTAGGTTCCCCTGGTTCCGGTTTTGCGCCACCCCTGCCTTTTTGGAGGCAGTCACCAGGATGGTTTGAACCAGGGGTTTTTGGTATTGTTGGTTCTGGGATAGGATGATGGGCGGCGACAGCTCAATCCCCACATCTACCCAGTCTGGATTGGAATCTCTTGGGACCCATTTTTCCTTGGGAGGAGTTCCCCCATCTCTGAAGGAGAAGATCCTTTTCCCAGGATCTTCTGAGGATCCCTCTCCCTCAAATTGGAAGACCTGTACCTCCTCCACAAAGTGGGTCTGTTTGGGTCCTTTGTTTCTCCTATACCCCCCCCCCTCTGCTCCTTGGGAGGCAGGCTTTCAGGGGCAGGAGATTTTGTTTCCGGTGCCTGGTTTTCCAGGGGCTGTTTACAAGTTGGGAAGGAAGCTTCCTCCAAGGCTTTACACCCCTCTTCCCCTTGTGCCTCCTCCCTGGCAACCGGTGGGTTATCGGGGTGCTGCCCCGTCATTGTTCTGGAGCACCAGGTCCAGAGTTTGGGGCATTCTGCGGTGGCATGCTCATCTGAGGGTTCTGTTGAGCCCCCAGTATGTGACCCAGATCCCGTGCCATATTTTGGACCTGGCGCTCAAGTTGGAAACCCGCTCAGGTTGATGCGGGGTTCTGTTTTCTCCCCTGGGCTGATTCCGGGAAGGGTAGCTATCCCTTCTCTGGTAATACCCCGGGTTGGGAAGATTTGGGTACATCTCCACCCTTGGCCTCCCCTCTCCCGGATTAGGTTGTCTGGGCTCAGGGAATTGGGGAAAGAAGGATGGATGGTTTTGGGGCTGGAAACCTTGTGGATACCTGGGAAAAAAGTTCTACCCAGTGTTTGGGGAATTTCTGCCCTCCTGTGGGAAGTTAGGAGGGAAGTTCCCTGGGTCAGGTGCTTGGCTGGATTCCCCCCCTTGGGCTGGAGGAGTCCACACATAACCCAGGATTGGTCGGTTTCCCTTGTAGCGGGGACTTACATAGTCAGGGTAACGGGGGACCCCATTTGTGGGACTACCTCCTCGACTCGCTGTCTGTGACTGGCCCGAGGGTCTTCTGGGCTGTGAATTATTTGGTGCAGGCAGGTTTTTAGGCCCCCCCATCTCCAAATCTAAAATGGGGGCAACCTTTAGCTCTGCCACCTTGGCAGCAGCAGGGGTGGTGTTGGTTTTGGGTTTTTTCTGCACATTACTTTTATTTTCTATGGGCTTCTGCACCTCATAGATCCGGGTTGCTTGCTCAATGACCCAGTCTAAAGATCTTTTCTCGTGAAAATCTCTCACGAGCTGGGCCATTATGTACTTGGGAAGAGCATGGAAAAATGTGTTGATGAATTCTCTGCTGTCCATGCGCACCCTTCTGGTGGTCTGCGCAAAGGCACGCTTCAATTCTTGCATGAATTCTTGTGGGGCCTGATCCTCCCCACATTGCAAATTGTAGGCTGCCTTGCGAGCCTCTTGTCTATTTCTATGTACCGAAAAATGTTTCAAGATGGCCGCTCTATATGTGGACCATCTTGAATGGTTTTGGTCCTCCAGCCCCGCAAAGAAACTGGAGTATTCAGGGGAGAATGTCCATTTGACGTACTGGATGCAGGTACTGCTGTCCTTCAAATGGAAAGTCTCCATCATTTGCCCATAGAGCTCCACGTGTTCCCAAACAGAATACTTGGCGTTCTTATGATAAGGCATGGTAACACTCCTGATTGCCTTAATCTGTTTTAAGGGGTCCTTAAGCAAGGCCCTTTTCACCTTATTGGCCTTTTTGGTTCAGGTAACCCTGGTCCATTCATCCTCTGATTCAGAAGCACTGCTCCCAGAGGTGCCCGTCTGATCTTCCAGGTTTTCCCGGATTCTGCAAGCCAGGGAATAGCTGGCAGAATGTGGGGACCTGGTCTCCTGTGTCCTGTGACGCTCAGAGGAGTCTTCAGATCCCTCCTTGCTACCAGGATTTAATGGGTCCCCCCTAACTGGGCAGAGGTTTTCAGGATGCCCTTAGTGGGCCTACTCTCCTGGGGTTCCCCACTAAATTGCACTGTGCTTAGGTGCCCATACACGGATGCCCGCCCATCCGTTCCTGGGTGGTACTGGCCTATGGGCCCCATCCTTTTGGCTGGATAGTAATCTGCCATCCCTATGGCCCTGTGCTCATGTGCGCCAGGGGACATGGGGGTGGCAGAGTCCAGGGACTGGGAGAGATGAAGTCCTCTGGTACTAGGGCTCCTGAGGTTATGCTCAGGCGTTTCCCTTTCCCAGCGAACCTCATCTCTATCAGCCCCTGCTCCCTGTTGCAATGCAAGAGCCTGTGCTTTTAGTTCCTCAGTTAAGGCCTTACTAGGCTCTATCAGTCTCTCCTGCATGGCTACCTGTTGATGGAGCCTATCATTGTGCTGGCAGAGAGCTTCATTCTCTCTCTGTGCCTCCTGATTGGTCCTGGAGTACTGGGCCAGTCTTTGCTGCAGGAGGGTTACCTCCTGAGTCCCATCCCTACTGGCCTGCTCCTTTCTTGCCAGAGCCTCTTCCACCCTCCTGGTGTGCTCTAACAGGTTCTGATGCTCTTTTCGGAGGTCACCCAACCCCTGGAGGGCCAAGTGATTTTCTTCAGTTTTTCTTTTTAAATGGCAGGCTTCCTGGCCTAAGGTGTCCCTTTCCTGACTAAGAGTCTGCATCTGTGCCGCCAGGTCGTCCCTTTGCCTTTGAAGGGCACCAGCTTTCTGGCGCTCCTGATCAAACTCTGCCTGGGTATCCAGGTCTTTCAGGATCAGTTTATTGCTCTCTGCCTTTTCCCTATCTAGGTGGCTTTGCAGGGTGACTACCTGCTCAGCACATGCCCTATTGAAATCTAATTGTTGCTCCAGATTTTTCTGGCTCTGCAGTAGGGAGTCCAAACCTTCTTTGTACTCCTTCTGCAAGGCCAGAAATCTGGTATCCTGGTCAGACTTTTCCTGTTGCAGGATACACATGTCCTCTTTGATTTTAATGAGATAATGTCTGCTCTCATTTTCTGACTCCTGGCTTCTGTGCATCCTCTGCTCAGAAGAGACGAGGTCAGATTGGGCCTTCTCTAACGCGATCTGTTGCCTATTTGCCAGATCTTGGCCTTCAGCACATTTGTCCTGCATGGCTCCCATATATAGATACAAATATGCCGCTATCCTAACCATCTTGTCGTGTTCATCTTTAGCTTTAGGAGCCATGTATAGTTCACTCAGGGCCACATGTAAGGGACCCTGATCTATCCAGATATCCAGATATCTAACCCAGTTGCAGTGACCTGTCGTGTGATTGCCTGCAACCACGCATCCTGGCCCTGCTCAGTCCATTCACCTCTCACAAATAGCTTATGTAAGAAGTGCTCTCTGGATATTTTGATGTCTACCAGTGTCGTCATTCTGGAATTTGAGTTCCTTCCTGACTTCCAGAAGTTTGTATTTTATTTTGCAAAACAGACCGTTTCCTTAGAGCGTTCCTTTGAGGGGTGCTTTCACAGTGTAAAACAGCGTGGTGATCTCTAACCGGATATGTGTATCGGGTCAGTTAACACACTATATTAAGCTGCACAAGTGGTAAATCTAATCCAGAATATCCCGGCTACGAGCCCCCACTTTGTAAGCGACTTCAATTCAACACTACAGCTAAGTCAAAGCCTAGTCTGGGATGCTGATGGAAGCCCTTATTGACGTATTTCTAGGTCCAGTTCATTTACTCTGGATGACAACCCTTATATAACACCCCTCTCTCAGAATCCCCCCGACCCCGCTGAGCCAAGAATTAGGTTTGTTTTGCAAATTTAAAAGGTTTATTTGAAAATTAAACAATATATATCTATCACACTTTTATAGTAAATTAATATTTGATAGCACACTTGTGAGGATGATAGTGATCAACAATGGATAATGTTACAGTGGTACACTCCGTTTGATGGCTTAGAAGTCATATAGAGAGGATAAAGTAGCTGAGAATGCTTTTATGGCTTCAAGGACAATGCAATGATGAATGAAAATGCAGTACAGAAAATAAACTTGATATGATTTCAACCAAAACAATGCAATCACTTTTCCATCTGGTAGCAATTCACCCTCCGCCCCCTTATGCAAGGTAAAGACATGGAAGAAAAGCACACAGTTCTCAGGAATGCAATCAAATATAATTCAGTTCCCCCCTAGCAAGCGTAGAGGAAAACAGGTAGAAGTTTTAAACACAGGCAAGATACGTTGATGTGGTTGCAATTAAGTGAAAAATATGCTAAAATTACTTTTAATTCCCTATAGAGGTTCAGGGTAGGTGACAGCTACTTAAATTAATTCAGGATCACTTTAGCAATGCTCTATGAATGATTGTCAGGTTGCACACGAATTTTAGCAAGGAAAGCAAGGACAAATATTTGTACACGTGGCTGAAATTAAGCAAAATGTCAAATCGTGGCAAATTTAGTCGTGTGCGTCGAGCGCAATTACGGAGGTACTGTAAGAAATAGGAAGTCGGTTCTAGGCTCGTTGGAAAGCTTAGAATCTTAGCTTGAAGATGGCAGTTAAAACTCACTCCTAGCACAAACGGTTCCGGAGATACAGCCGATTTAGTAAAGATAGTTTTTCGGATTTTAAATTTTAAAGCTCAGAATGACAGATGACAGTTTTCAGTTTTAAAGATGACAGAATGACACGATTCTAGGAGGCAGTTCTAATAGGCTAAAATAGTTTGGATTAGATTATTTTAGACTAAGAGATTGGTTTTGGCACAGTCCTGACTGGGCACTCACACTATAATTTAGACAGGAATGCGGCTTCGTCACCGATCGGGTCAGGATTGGCTGGACTTCTGCTAGCAGTTCTTCACAGCGATCTGGTCTCTGGTTCTCTCTGTTTCCGGATACAGCACTGCTTTCTGGATACTGCTACATGTTCTTGCAAAAGTTCTTGGCAAAGAATTTAAACAGCTCGCCCGGCTGTTGAATAGTTTGGTTGGTTTTGAGGCCTGCTGAAGAGGATTCAGCTTGTGGATTCAGGCCTCTCTGCTACAAATTCTGGAGTTAATTTCGGGTCTCTGGAGATTGATGGATTTGAAGTCTGGATCTCTGGATTTGAGGCTGAAGTCTCCCGACAAAGAGTCCCGCAAGAAAGTGGAAAGTGAATGTCTCTACCTGGGTTTCAATGTTCCTTTTATGTGTTTTGAAAATGGGTGTGTGCCTGGGCCTAGCTAAGCCTGTCCCTCTCACTTATCATTGGCCAAGCTTTCCTCTCTCCCTTGATTGGGGGAAAGAAATGGAGTGTCAGAGTGATGCTTTAGGTTTTATGTTCAGAGGAACCTCCCTTTGTCAAATTGCACACAAATCTATTTCTGACCGAAATACATATTTATCTATGTACCATTTTTCGAATATTATAGGTCCAGTTAACATATTTTCTGTAGCACCAAACCATCCGATCCGTGTCTTTGTACGATGTCGTGTCCACTTATGACAGAATTCTCCCCTTTTCATCCAGATAACGACCTCTAAACCTTTCCAGATTTTACACAGATGTGCACCAGGGATATGGGTTTCAGATGATAAAGTGTCAGATTTTTAACATGCTACAGGGTCCTAACACCTCTTAAAAATGTGCACAGAAAAATCACAAAAATGTCCGCACTGTGAATTATCCATCTTTTTAAAATCATGCTCTGGCCCCAAAGGGGTGTGGTTTTCCAAAGCAGATGGTGGAATTTCTGGTTTATCCACTTCCCCCAAGCTCAGCTGGCTCTCACAGGCACTGCCCCTCCCAGTTTCTCCCAAGAGGAAGCCATTTTACGACCCCCCCCAATATAACATTTGCCTGAGTCCAGGACAGGGCTTTGTTCAACTTCCTGCAGTCACCAGGTGCTCCTCCCCTAATCCAATCAGAGAGGTGTCATCTCCTTTTGGCAGGGGCAGCAGAATGCAGCCAGGCCTGAGAAGAGTGACTGAGCAGGTTTCACTCCTGTCGGGGGTAGTTGTCAGGCAGAATTCAGCTAAATGTCACTTTAGTTCCCAGTTTTCTACATTCAAATCCAACTTACAATTTTTGCACATGCTGCTAGAATTCTGATTCTAAGTTCAAAACTATGACATTTAAACAATTGCAACCTATGTGACACTCACAAGTAGGTCCCTCATTTATTCTAAACATTTCGATTTTAGTGGCTTTAAACCCAAATTCACTTAAGCTGCTGACATCCCCAGCTATTTTTTTATATATACATTAAATAATTACTTCCTTCAAGTCATTTCAGAATATAGTTTTACATTGTATCCACCTCTTAGCAAGTCTTTCCTTGGCCTGGTTTGGGTTCATTTGTTCAGTTTTACACAAAAGTCTGGTGGTTTTAAAACGCCGGCTTTCTGATAGTGGTGAGCACCAGTATTGCATCCATTTTTTACATTAAGAAAATGAATTCCCACAGCTCTGGGTTGCTTTTGGCAATCAGCATTGCCATTCCCAATGGTTTCAGGCTACTGTGTGTGTAGCCCAATGGTGGTTTTAGACAGTGCCCTCCTGTGCTCACAACATAGGCAAAAATGGGTGGCAGCCTATTCTTCATGTTTTCCCTGTGCACTCTCTGGGGAGTTCTGGCCACCATGATGTTTTCAATGCCAGTAATGCACAGTTTTATGGTAGGGCGTGGATGCATGGGTAAAAACATCCCACAAGTGCTAGGGGGGAACTGAAATTCGTATTGTTTTGAGATTGTATTCCTGAAAACTGTCTGCTTTACCCCATCTCCTTATATTGCATAGGGGGGAGTGAATTGCCACAAGGGGAAAAGTGAACATATTATCTCTTGTGAAACCCTATCAGTTATTTCTGTACTACATTCTTTCCATCATTGTTTTTCCTTGAAACCATAAAAGCATTCTCAGTTACCTTTTCCTTCCTATACCAACTCCTAAGTCATTACATAAGCGTACAATTGTAATATTATCCATTGTTGATCACCGTCATATTCTTAAGTGTGATATCAAATATTCATTTATTATAAAAGTGTGATATATATATTGTTTAATTTTTCCAATAAATCTTTTAAATTGCAAAACAAACCTACTTCTTGGCTCAGTGAGGTCAGGGGAATTCAAAGAGAGGGGCGTTATATAAGGGTTTATCAACCAGAGTATAACTTGTCATAAAAATATATAAATAAGGGCTTCCTTTGGGTGTCCCAGATGAGGCACTGACTTAGTGGGATTGCTGAATTGAAGTCAATTAACAATCTCTGGCAAACTCACCGTGGGCAGCCTCCTGGAGAGTGATGGTGGTGGCGAGCACGCCATGCTCGCTCAGTTTGTTTCCGTTTTTTTTTCTGGTCTAGGAGACCAATCAGGGTGCCAGGGGAGGGTTGGGAGGTGGGATTGGGCTCAGGAAGGAGGGGGGAAGGAGGAAGGGGACTGGAGCGCCGAGTGCGCTAAAAAGCCATTTTTAAAACACTTTTACAGTGTTTTAGGTAGTTGTGGGGCCATCTGGGGGGCAAACTCACCGTGGGCAGCCACTTGGAGAATGATGGTGGTGGCGAGTACGCCACGCTTGCTCAGTTTGTTTCCGTTTTTTTTGTATTTATTTTTTTTGGTCTAGGAGACCAATCAGGGTGCCAGGGGAGGGTTGGGAGGCGGGATTGGGCTCAGGAAGGTGGGGGAAGGAGGAAGGGGACTGGAGCGCTGAGTGCGCTAAAAAGCCATTTTTAAAACACTTTTACAGTGTTTTAGGTAGTTTTGGGGCCATCTGGGGGCAAACTCACCGTGGGCAGCCTACTGGAGAGCCTCCTGAGAGCAGTATACATATCTATATTCAGGCGGTAGGCGAGGTAAGACACCGAGGAGTGGTGGGCAGGTTCGGACTGGGGCATAACATTGTCTCGTGCACCAACGAAAAAGTGCCCCCCGCGATTGCAAATGGCAACTCATTCCTTTTGGGACAGACTTTTTGATTAGTACCCAAAGGGGAGGTGTTTGATAAATGCATGCACATTTTGCATTTTAAAGAATGTTATTCAGTAACAATGGTCAAAACTACTACTAGACACATGGTTAAGTGACTTATCAAACTTGCCCACATGGGCCAAAAATGTAGCACACTTTGACCAAAAAATCTGGCCCACCCCAGCATTTTGTGTTTTTGGTTCGGTCATTGGCCTATTGCCCTTTAGGCCAGACTGACTGTGGCGGTTGGGCATTTGGCTGCTGCTGCCAGCTTGGGCATGTACTCTTTCATGTGAGAGTTTCTGCCGTACTATGGACGTTTTGACGAGAATGCAGTATTTGGCAGACTCTCTGGGAAATAGTGCCATTAAATCCCAAAGTTTGCAGCAAGCGAAAGGAACTATAGCGGGAGACATATGTTAAAATGCTGCTTCATTTATGCTGATTTTAAACAGCAATAGTTCTGAAAGTTACTCAATTCAGTTTCTAATGTACTGTTTGCGCATAAGGATTGAAAATAAGCGATCACAATGGAATTTACTTCACATAAAATAAATGATGTCCAGGGTTGGGAGACACTGGGCCAGTGGGCAATGGAGTTCAGAAATGTACATGGATTTGTTGCTTAGACTATTTATAAAGAGTGGGAGATAGGTAAAATACTATATTTGTAGATTTTTTTAGAGCTGCATTTTGGAAATGTTGAAGCACATTTAAAAAGATCAAGTTTTGCTATATTTTGTTGTGTGTGCAAAACCGTTTTAAGCTGGATGGCCTGACTTGAGAAGCCATCCATAAAGCAGGCATTACAGACCTGACACCACCAGATATTTTGCAATACAACTTCCAAGATTGCTCACCAATGACAATGCTGGCTGGGGATGATTTTGTTCTAAACATCTGGAATGAGAAAGGTTTCAGACTGGTGCCTTGCAATGTCTCCAGCCAAGGAACCAGGGCTGATTCTGTGAGCACTGTATCGCTTCAAAATTAAATTGAGTAGTTCTGGTATTGATTGCTCCATGAAGCCAAGATCCAGGCCCACCATATTAAAATCCCCCTTCTTGATTTAGAGAAAAGAATTACCCTTACCAACAGCCACTCTACCAGCTTTGCAGCAGAAGCAAAGATCACAGGCAATGGGTCTATCGGTCCGCCCCAACTGTTCGCTCGGTAAGGGTTCGTCATCGAGTGGTCGAGTGGCTGGAATAGTAAACCCTTTAAAAAGATTGACCTGTCTAACAGATCGACCATTTAGTAACGAGAAGGGACCCCAACATATAGGTTGAGAAGGGGGATGTATAGGCGGGTTGGGGGGTTACATGGTAGTGGGTATGCATGTAGAGTGGGGTGGGGCAGTTGTGGGAGGACTCAGGCAGTAATGGGGGCAAGGGCTATTTACAAGCATGGACCTAAACATACAGGTGAGTACGAGGTCGGTGTGGGAGGGGTTGGGGTGGAGTGGAGATCTGAGAGAGTGGGAAGGGGGAGATGGCACGAGGGAGGCTCGATCATAGGTTTTTTTTTAGCTAACAGGGTGATGTTGGACAGGGGTGGGAGGGTACGGTGCAATACAGGGTTAGTAGTGGGAAGTTCTTAGGGGGAAAATAGGTGTTAGGATAGGAGAGTAATTGGGACCACCTGAAAGGCAGAGAACAGTGAGGGTTTGGGGGAGAGGTAAACGAGCGAAAGGTGGGTGGAAGTATTTGTTTTTGGGGGTAGGGCAAGCAGTTGCATTTGTTGATCTCCTTGAGCCGACAAAGACGCAACTGCTGATACAAAAATGAAAGGGGGCGAGCTGTTTGAGGGGGCAAGCATTGGGGGGCAATCAAAAGACCCACTGACCATATAATGGTTGATAAAAAGACATACAACCAGAACAGCGGTGTGTTCACAGGGATGGTTTCCAGTAGTCTCATTCACAGCTGTGAAGAGAAGAACTAGCCAAAGCAACGATTTGTTTCAGGAGGCCGTATAGTCTGAGATCGCACACTGCCATAATACAATTTGTCAGTTTAATATTGTTCACACTAAGATATTAGCTATCACAAAACCGTACAGGGTGATATGTTTTGACCCATCCCGAAAGCTATTCCGATACTAAATGTGGCATAAAACCTCAAGATTACTAAAATCTGTCCAACTCTAGAATGGATAAGGAGCCTTCCCAGCTTGATGACACCACTGAAACCCTTTAACCAATTTCTCTTTTCTGAAAAGGTGAATAATCATGGGGGCGTAGTGCACTTTTTTTTTTTACAATACATTGGCTATACAAATTTAAAAACTCAAACACTTTGGTGCCTTAGAGGAATAAGCAGGGACATGTTTTATTTATTTATGTATTTATGTATTGTGTGTAACAGTTTAAAGCAAACTTTTCACACAACAATATAAAGACAAAATTCCATTCATAAAAATATCAACAACAAAATATGACTTTAATACTACATTAATCATTTTAAAACAACATGGTTCTAAAAAGGTCACAGCAGCAATTTATACCAAGATTTCTCGTGCAATAAGATTACGATTCCAAAAGACTCCTGTGCATAGCGTTTCTTCATAATGCACACATTTCTTAAACAGAGTGTGTCATAGAGCGCTCAGAGGAGGACACTCAAGAAATAAATGCTGTAAAGTTTCCACCTCCTGTTCACAGAATCTGCAAAGTCTCGTGGTCCTAGTACCGAGAATCTCGTGAGTAGGAAATACATGCGTTTTCATTGGCGTAGAAGGATAGCTCAGGGACGATGCGTTTGTCTTGAAAGCAAGACAATGCCAAACGTTGGTATTAAGCGAGTTATAAATTAACAATTCTACGTAAAACTTCATTTCTGAAGAGCCTAGAAGGATCTTTTAACAAATAGGTAGAAATGTGATTACAAGATTTAATATCATATCTAAAATGATAAAACAAGCGGGACAAGAATGAAATATACTTGATCAATACTCATTGTATCCTAAATCGCTCTTCTTCGATTTTGTTCAGAATTGCTTACTAGTAAGCACAGCAACACCTAATTACTTAACCCAGGATTGACCATGTAATCGAATCCATTAATACAGTAGCTTCATGCACATGACCAAAGTTGTGGCACCACAACTTGTCAACATCGGGAAGAAGAAGCATCCTTTTCTCCTTCTTAGTATGAATAAAAGGACACACCTTCACTTTAGCCTCCCTGTTGTCTTTGAAATATATTTAGATAATAGGAGAGTGCTCGCTATTATGGCCACTCGTTGAGAGAAAAGTGCACTAGAAAGAAAAAAACAGAATTAGGGCTTCAGAGAAAAATTTACAAGAATTAGCTCGATGTTTTCTCGAAATGGTAGTGTGTTGTATTCCAAAATACTTGCTCTATGCAAGCCCAACCTAATTTATTATTGGTACATGGGGGTAATAGATGATAGGCCAGTAGGTTATGGTCCGATAGGCTCCACAATTACCTTCCTCTCTTGTGTGAACAAAATACTTGCAGTTGCATATCAGAGTGGTCAGCATATCATGAAAGAGTAGCAGCATCACTAGTAGATCTTTCATGGTTTTCAAGGGACCCTCTTCCCTCATTCAGTGGGATGGGCCTGTTACCCTATTTACAGCTCCCAACACACTGCCTACCTCTGCACCTTGGACACCAGTCTTAGAGAAGGGGCCATGGCCCTCCTGGGACATTTTGTAATGAACAGACCCTTATTAACCACTCCAAAAGATTCAATAGAGTATGGCACAACTTTTCGGCCAGCTCCTGGGTGATCTACATTTTAGATCTCTCTTGGGTGGTATTTTGGGCCACCACCTGTTGCTCAATCATAAGCTCCAAGGTATGAAAAATAGTCATTTTTTAAAATTATTTAAATAATGTAAACCAATTGGTCTACAACTCAAGCATTTCTCATGGCTAATGTCATACTTCTTCTGTGTCATCGTTTCTCTTTTGTTCATGTTCAGTTCATAATTCTGTGAATGTGGAATCTTTCATTAACAAACTACAGTACATGATCCAGTATTTAAAGGAATTCGACGTTGCTACCCTACCAAAGAAAGCATTGTGGGACCTGCACGTCTTGCCATATGTAGACCACAGCCAAGCTGTCTTACTTAATTAAAGCCTTGGAGACGATTGTTATCTTTTAATATGAAGATCATTGTGATGTTTACAATATTCAGCTTGGCGTCACTTTATTTCATTTACTTACTGTTTTTTTGCAATACACTGCACTAAAGAACATTTTATGTTATGTTACCTGGTCTTCTACCGTGCACTTCTGCCATATGTGTGGTCTCTTGGCAGCTTAGTGGATCTGCAGTGGAAGATGGGTTGGGTGGGTTGTTTGTGGGATTATGAGTGAAAAGAGTATGAGAGCTTTGATGTGCTGTTGGAAGCTTCAGTTTGGAGAAACCAGTCACTGAGCGTCGGTGCGTTTATTTGGTTGGTAGCCGTCATGTGGTGTTGAGGTTTGATTGTGCATGGGTGCTTTGTGTGTGCTTGTGTTTGGTTTAAAATTTGGTGTTGTGGAGTGTGGGCAATTTATGGTGCAGTAGAGGTAGAGTTGTGGTTTGTTTACATTTTGAGAGTGAGAGTGAGCAAATATTGAGTTTTTAGTATGATTAGTTGACAGTTGCATCAAATTCGGCTAAGCAAATGCAGCACCTTAATACCATCTGAGTATTGTTCGACGGTTTAACACCAAGACACATGCTGAGTCATCTAAGCGCAATCCATAGGCTCGGGAGGATAGCTTAGGGGGTAACGTGCTTGCCTTGGCAGCAAGAACACACAGGGCACCACAGGTTCGATCCCGGGTCCGTGCTTAGAATCCTCTGGGTATTAGGCACGTTAGAAATAACCTAGCAAATAACCTATCATATCATAGCCTTCACATTTCTTCTAAATTCTAGGGGTAGTATATGTGCTAACCTACATAATATCTTCTAAGTGCAATATATGTGCTACTCCTTACACTTTGCATGTGCTCGCCTACATGTCTAGGGTGAGCGGAGGGCCGGAAGTTGGGAATACGGGGGGTAAGCTAACAAATAGCAGATAAAAGTAAGCAATGTAAGTGCATACAAAGTACATTTCTATTTATTTTATACATCACCTTAAGGTAAGTGCCAGAGGATGAGGTCACATATTATCTTCAGCCTGATAAAGGAGGGATGGTGAGAATGCGAGTGTTGAGAAGTGATTTAGTAAAGTCCCACTTTTTCCTGGGATGCAAGGCATTACTCAACAGAGTCCATCTAGTGTGAGGGTTGGGTGGCTGGGAAGGATCCTTCGAAAAAGGAAATGCTTCAGATGTTTCTTAAATGTGCCCTAGTAATTATCTTACAGAGTCAGTTCCAATGGTTAGGTACGGTCACCTGTGACGTATTGACTTCTGCCCTGCTGGAGTACACGGATGAGTAGAGGATAAAGGGCCCACTCAGCCCTCACACTTCTACAAAACAGCCAACACAACCATAAAGTGAAAATCAGGCGCAGATAAGAGATATACTTCTTTTGCCTTTTGTGGTAAGATGGGTCGAGGGGAGACTATACTCTCAAGAGGTGTATGAATGTGGTTCAGTAGTAACTCATACAGCGAAGTATAATAGTCAAAAATAAAGGAGTGTCCAATCAAGGTTTTATAAGAATATGAACTTTAATTAAACACACCATGTACAATAATAACTAACTAGAAAACACTGTTAAAACCCACCCCTGAGAAGGAACACAGAATATGCAAAGATACGATAGGTGCCGCATTCTGGGTAATGAGACAGGGGTATAAAAGGCAATTAAAAGACCACAATGTTCAAAAAGGATATGTCCTTGGGTGCAAAGGGGATAGAAGTGAACTAACTAGTCTCTAAGGTCAAATATGGACCAACGGGGGCAGCTAGCAGTCAATGGTAACTTTTTTGAGGTTCTTGGTGAATCATACTACTTGTCACTCTGGGTGCTGTGAGCCCCAATCTAGGGGCTCAGGGACACGATGAGGCCTTTTCTCATGCTCCCAAACACGGGGAGGCTGACACACAACTGCATGGGTCCTTCAAAACAGTTACCGCTGTGGCTGTTAGAGAGGCAGGTCCTGTTCCAGCAGAAGATGACCCGGAGTGGTTCCGTGGGATGTGTAGGGGACAGATCTCACCTCTACCTGGGAAACCTGCCTTCACCTCACAACTGGAGGACTCAGCAGGGTCCAGTGAAATCTTCTCAAGTGATAATCAAAAGATGCTTCAAGATGATTCAAAGAAATGGTGTGAGACCCCCTTTGTATAGGCAGGATTCTCCATGTGATTGGAATAACGCTAGCCTGGTTCATGTGTCTAATCCCTGGCCTTTAAATGAGTGGACTTTGCCCTTCTGATGTCACACCCAAAGTGGACTGAAACGAGAGGAAAGAGAAAGAGAGGCAGAGAGATTCAAGATGGTGGAAGTCTCCTTCCCTTGAACAGATTTCCACTCACTACTCTAACCAAAGTCCCTTCCCTTCTCTCTAAGGAAAAAGGCCTTTTGAAAAGCAGAACCCTGGTGTGAGGCTGGCTCCCTATGAATGGGAGTGCCCCTAGGTTACCCTTCCCAGCCCAGCTTCCTGTGGAATGACTGTCCCTGGGGAAAGAGTGTTACCTGACCTACTTATCTTCACAAAACGAGCTATTGGTAAACTGAGTTCTTCACAGTGCACATGTTTTAGATAAAATATGGATATGTGCTGCTTCTGCTACATCCATGAGGGCCTCCACCTTGTGAGTACAGATTTACATTTATACCCTATAACTTCATCCGTGGGAGTTTCTGATGATTGTTACCTGATAGTTTGGGGAAAGATGCACATTTATACCCTGCACCCTCCAGCACCCTTCATGACTATGACATCATTCCCTCTTTTATTTGCTACATTTACTGCATACCTTTAAGGAACAACATTTTAACATTAGGGAAAGGCCTTCTCATATTGGAGCTCAGCACTAGTGCATAATATCAACAGGTAGATGGTCCTACTAATACCAATGACACTTTTCCGGGCATTTGAAACTATGCATATAAAATGTAATTGTATTTCTCTCTTCCTCCTTTGAATTATTTGCAACGAGCTGTGCCATTCCTAACAGTACATCATACGCTGGGGCATCAGTGGTATATAGGTGAAAACTCTTTCTATAACCACTGGCACTTGACATTCATCTGCAAGGCCTATAATAGGTACTTTGGCCACAGGTAAACTTAGAGTTATCTGTCTCCATACTTAATTGTGTTTATTTTTGTCCAATATTCTGCAAAAACACCTAGTATTCATGAAATTCCCTGTTGTCCGAGAATCCATTAGCTCCAATACCTTTTTCCATATATTACATTTCTTCAATTTCAATTTCCTAAAGATACATTTTTTAGGCTTCGAAGACTTTCCAAAGAAGCAAAAGAATGGCAGCTCTTCCATCGGCTGTATCTCCTACAACATGTGAAAATACCAGCAGAAGGGTGATAGAGAACAAACACAAATAAACACAGGCCTTATAACACATCATGCAAAAACTTTACCAGAGTATGTTGTGAAGGCAACTTGCTGTGTGGAATAGGAATCTTGCCAATCAGTAGTAGGTATAGCCTACAATACAGGAGGAATTGGAGGAAGGGGGAAAAGGGTTCCACAGGTCCCGGAACAGACCTAGAAAACCAGATGGAAGCAGGAAAATGAACATACCAATATTTACTTCAAAGAATGAACAAATACACAATACACAAGATCACCTGTCAAATGATGCCAACAGAAACATCAGCTGTCATTGTTCGAGCAGCTGGACGACAAAGAAATATTGACACTCGTGCTAGCACTGTTATTTGCCAAATTTATTTTGTAGTGTTTTATGAAACTGCCTCACCCTGTACAGAAAAGGAAAAGGATGCTCTTGCACTGCCCACCTGGAGAGGTCCTTCTCAATCATACACACTCTCAATCCCTCTCAATCTTACACATATTTACCTTTCATTGTTATCAGGGAAAATTGTACATCGCTATTCTTCTTTCTGAAATCTCAATCTAGCTGATTTGGACCTAGTTATATCAACTCAACTCAATCCTGTTATCAACTCAATCTGCAAACGGGATGTCCATGTGCCCTTGCAATAAAAGAAGAATGAGACAAAAGCACAGTTTTATTATTTTGGCTGTCTACAGTTATGAGCACTAACCTGTGATATAGATTGTCCCTTCAATGCCACAAGAAAATACATTCAATGTAAGAATGTCACTGTTGAATAGGATCCAGCTGGCTGACATTTCAGGGAAGTTACTCCCCTTGTTGGCCATAGCTACTTAAGGTTAATTTAAACAAGTGCAGCAAAGCTGTAGGCATTCTACTGAAGAATATGCAACTCACATAATACATTAGCTAGCTTTACAAGCAGCTTCACAGTCCCTTTTACAGAAAATCACAGTGCATGTCACTCAATATGGGAGTAAGGATTTGCTGGTGTATCAAGTGGTAGAGTTGAAGGTTCAGTGAGCAGGTTCAGCCTGAAGGTGGCCTCTGCCCTAAGCACCATCTGTAAGAAAACTATAATGATGGTCTTGCTACACCCTATGACAGGCTAATAAGGTCCTGGGGGGCTGTTTGCTGTGGGGAATAACGTGTAGTCAGGCAAGGTGATACATACCATCCTTGAAAGAGAGTGTAAGGCTTGGTTCCAGCCAGAATCAGAGTTCTGATGTGTTACAGTTCCTCTTTCTGTTGACAGCAATGAGGTGAAAGTAGGGAGTGAACTTACCCATAATTCCAGACAAGTGGTCATCCCACTGAGGAAAACCTCTGGAGGGCCTCTGCTCTTGTGTGGGAATGGTGATCCATACAATATTCTGCCCTCTCACAAGTGAACTGAGGACAGTACCCACCTGAAAGATGTTGAAACATCCCAGGAGAAAGACCGACCCACCAATTGTGAGATCAGAGACTCTGGTGGTTTTTGGACACTGCAGAAAATATGTCTGACTGAGATAGTAGAAGTGGGTAACAAAGCAAATGAGCGAAAATACTTCTGAATAAAGATAGGGCACCAACATCCTGCCAGAGACCACCCTACAATCCAGATTCAACTGGTTGGGATAAAGTCATTTCCAAAGGAGGTTCAAGAAGGTTCCTGCCCTGGCTTTCCCAAGCAGAAACAGCTATGTGTTGTTAATAAATTGAATCTAGATTCACCCAAATGAGAGTTTTAAATGTCATCAGATGCAAGGATCTCTCAAAGAAAGCTATGTTTAGCTATCTTGCTTCTTTTACAGAATGCAAACCCAGATCTCCCAAATGGACGTCTCTGCTTGATTGATCTGTTCTGAGGTAAAAGTGATATAAAAAAAGTCATTGGTGGCAGTCTTGACAGCATATTTATGAGTTAGCTATATAGACTTATTTTTATGGTTACCCCTGACTGGCATCAGGGCATACTGTGAAATTAATTTACGAGACAAGTGAGGAGAAGCTGGAGGCTTACCTACATAATTTGAGGCTGTGTTCATGGAACATTCTGGAATAAACAAAACAGCTGAGGCAGCTCAGGAAGCCATAGCAGCAGCTTTTGTTCGGAGTTTGAATCAAACACATAAGCAACAACTAAAGACTATTTGTGTGGGTGAAAGACCAAACCACTTACAGAACTAGTGGCAATGGAAAACTGTTGGGCGAGGGGATGAACATTAAGGATGAACCTTAATGGAAATGCAAATGAAAATGTGTGAAGCAGGCACCTGTGAATTCAAGAGTATTCGGATACGAAAGAGGAAGGAGAAAATGACTTTTACAGGATATACAGAAAGCCCAACCCTCATCTCCCGAATCCTTAAGAAATATTTAGGCAACATACAATGGTCTGGTGGGTTAGTAATGGCCCATTATGTGGACAATCTAAGGATTGCCTTTTTATGAGATATTTAAGCAAAACACACTTTTATCTAGCGGCACTGGCTGAAAAGGGTCAGAGGTCATTGGTGACAAAAATTGCAGTTATATAAAAATAAGGGTTACTTTTAGAGCACAACAATAATTATAAGATTGTTTAAAGCCACAATGATTGCGCAAATTACATCTTTTCTGCTGTCAACTGGAAACTGCTGGCAATGTATAATGGGTTATGCTGCTATTGCTTGTCTGTCACAGAAAATGTCTCATACACCAGAGAGTTTGGTATGTGCTCCAGCAGCAGACAATGCATTTTTTTTAGGTAAAACAATTCCTTGCTAGTGCTCCAGCCCTGGTTTGTCTAATTACAAAAAGCCATTTGTTTTCACTTGCCATGAGAAAGGATGCTACACACAAGCCAGGCTGACCTAAAAAACAACTGTGACACTCTATAGACTGATTGCCTATCATAGAACTGCATTGGAGACAGTTGCACCTGAAGTGGACTACCACCTTGCTTGTGGTGATTCACAGCAGGAGCTTTATCTGAACAATCTTTAGAGAATTCCAAATTAGGATCATGCCTTATCTTAGTAGTGCTCCATGCACTTACTGTGTTACAGCTGAAAATACAAACACAACCACTTTCTGGTTGCGTTCTTATGAAATAGATACTTGTTTTTGTTAAACTCTGCACCTGTTATGTTGACACAGTGTTCAGTCTTAAAACCTGCCTCACTGCAACTGAACACAAAATGGTTTCAAGGCCATACATGTGGATCAGGGGATGCGCTCTGCACCTTAGATAATTTTTGCCAAGATACAATGTGATTTCATACAGTTGCGCAAGGCTGAGATGGAGATTCCAACTTGTGATTAATGATATGTTTTGGAAATGGACAGGGATGTATCCCCCTGAAGAGCAAGCAGTAGACAAAGTATTGATGAAGGGTTTTATTCTATGCTTTAGAGTGCCAATGGGCATAAATAGTGATTGAGTGACACAGTTCATGGGGAAAGTATTTCAGGAATACTGTAGTGAGTTAAATAATGCTGAAAAGCTCCATTATCCATACCACCCGTAATCAGCAGTACTGCTGGAAAAACAAAACGGCTCTTGAAAAACAAAATCTGCATTGATGCAACCAGATGCACTGCTGCTCACTTCAATGAGTATGTGAGTTGCTGTAAATAGGAAAAGGGGCTTGAGTCTATGGGCCTTATTCATGAAAGTGTTTTATAATGTTGCTATCCCATTGGAAAACGTACCATGAATCAGGCCCTATTGGATTGTCACTGTCAGACTGATGTGCTTACCAGGATCACCCCACTACCACCAAGTTGGAGAAATGCACATCTAACAATGCTGTATTAATTTGGTAAACAATGTTAGGTGTGTCTATTCGCTGGTCGAGTAGGCTTTGTCAAAGGTACCCGAAACACTGTGACACCCCTTCATCTGTAGAAGCTGGGTGTTTGTAAAGAGCCACAATAGCAAGGATTGCTTATCAACTAGATGGCAGGGACATCACAACCTGCTCTTGGTAACAAATAACACTGTGTGCTGCAGAATTGCCACTGCCTGGGTCCATGCAAGCATGTGTTGATAAGGATTTGCCACCCCAGCAGAGGTGGTAGGTAATGATTCTGTTCCTGTTTAATGAAATTATTATTGTATTGTTCGGTTTAAATCCAGGTTTGAGTCCTGGTAAAAGATAAATGGGGATGATTCAAAGTGAAATGTGCAATACGCTGGCAGGGAGGCAATTGTGGGACTGCATAATGGGAATGTGGAATCACTTGAATATCTTCACTTGTGAATTTAGATTTGATCAAGCATAGACAAGTTGCACAACTCTTATAAATGTGGGTACCCAATCAGTGGGGGAGAGAATCGTTCTTGAAAGCAGTGCCATGCGTAGAATGGGGCGAGAAAATGGCGGCATTAAAAGTGTATAGGTTTCCCCTAAGATTAGTAGTCCAACTGTCAAAAAACCGCATCATCAAGACAAACAAAGAAAACTAGTCTGACCTCCTTTTGTTCAATTAATCTTCTCTAAATAATGGAACAGGGAAAGTGGTAACAGAAGCAGTGATGGGGAAGCATGCTTTCACGGTGAGTTGCTCTACTGCATGCAAGTACTGGCTTAAGCAGAAACTGTACTAGCTGCAGCGTATTAAATGCCAGATAAACATCAGAGCGAACGAAGTGGAAAGCGTCATGCTTTCACACACAAGGTGCACTGCAATATGTCAGTGGACAGTGTCCTACTGTATGACATTTCCCAGAGAACTTGCCTGTTTACCTGTACTGTAAACTGTTTGTACCCTGATCTAACATGACACTATTGTGGTGAAAATCAAAAGTCCTGGTACAAAACTATTGGTAATGGAGCATGGCCTGTTCTTTCTGCCATTGTGGAACTCATTTCCAAAATTGTTCTACTTGAGCAGGATAATGTATGGCAGATGATGATAGTTAAAAGCAGGAAGGGCACTGGCCGTTTGGGTCTGTTAGATATATTGCCTGCCACCTTCCTATTTGTACTGCCTAGGCTAGACACCAGTAGGCTTAATATTGTGCCAGGCACACACTAGATATTTATAAAATGATGCCTTATGTATTGGGCATTGGACTGGCTGCGCAATAAAACCAGACACAATAATCGCCACCACACAGTGTCACCTTTCTATACTTAGGCGTTTTTATGTTAATGAATCAGAGAAAAATGCATATGTAGGCAATCAAGCAACCTACAAACCGATCTAGTGGTGAGCATAGATACTTTGGAACCAAATGTTGACAATGAATACATGAAAAGAAAAAGGAAAAACTAAAAACACTTTGTACTATGGTTTAGCAGAGCCCTCAGACCCCAGTTGGTACTTTAACTATGAAAGCAAATGCAATACAGATACAGCTTCAATCTTCATTTTCCCCTTGCCCTTTAGCTAAGGTCAGGTTAGTATGAGATTGGATATAATGGACTCTCCTGCATAGCAGAACAATCCTAATAACCAATTTTGATTTAGGCAACTACATTCATTACTGGGTATAACGTGAATTCTGCCTTTTGGGCCAGTTTGACCTGGCCAGTTAACCCCTGCAAGAGATTCCAGTCAATATTGTCCCTGTTAACACACACTCTACTCCACTTGACACGTTGGTGAACCCAGACCTTTAGGCCTGTCTGCAGTTTGAGCTCCACACAGCAGATGCCACCATCTTCCTTCCAGCTGCCAGGATACCAGGGCACTGTCTTTGCAGAAAAGCAAATGCAGTATGAAGCTCTCTCACTGCCAGCTGCCAAAAGATAGTGTCTCAAAGACAGCTTCAGGCAGCTTTCAAGGCCTTTGATTGTGCTCAGAGTTTTCGCACTCTATGCAAACAGGGACTCTCGTATGCTTTCTGGTAAGCCCCATATCTCTTTTAAAATTCTGGAACCAAAACCCCAGGCCTTGCTAGAAATCAGAGCCTGTTCAATCTCATCCCAGTTGTCAGGTTTCAGCAAGGCAAAGACAAGCTGAAAATCCTAACAAAACTCAGTAAATAAAAGCCCCAAAGACCACACAGAAAAACTCATGTCGACACCATGCATCAAACAAAAACCAGGCAAAAAGCCCCTCCTTCCAACTGATAGCCCATTATAAACCTTTCTCCAGAATCCAGCCCAGTATGGTACATCCCATTTAGATTCTGAACATCTATACCCACCTATCTGATAGTGTGAGCTGCTATCTCCTTCAAACTACAGCCATTTTCTTATGTCAATCCAAACTTTAACACATGACAGAGTCTTCAAGAGTCTACCAGACCTTCTTGCACCCATCTCGTGTGATTTTCCAAGCAACTGATGGACAGCATTCGGTACATCACCCGATAATGTAAGGTATTCCTTCCTTATTCCTTCCCACCTCTAAAAATCGGTGCTTATCTTCAAAGCCCCTTTTTCGCAGCTTCACAGCACCAGCTCTAAATCTCCCCTGAAAATGAAATTTTCACTCTTCGCTTTTATTCTCTAAAACTGGCACCCAAAGCCAGCTTATTTGTTCATGCATCTGCTGCACTGTTAGTATGTCAGGGCCTGCAGCCCAGCAATCTAACCCCTACATCAAATGCTTAGTTAAAAATCACATCCATTTCAGTTTCTAATGCTACAGACACCCCCCTTGTTAGTTATCCATGTTAGTAAGTACTCCATGTTAGTAATCCATGTTAGTTACCCATGTATCACAATACACAGCACATTGCATGTGCTACAATA
This sequence comes from Ambystoma mexicanum, assembly GCF_040938575.1. Lineage (NCBI taxonomy): Eukaryota > Metazoa > Chordata > Amphibia > Caudata > Ambystomatidae > Ambystoma > Ambystoma mexicanum. The sequence continues at coordinate 576,486,084 of NC_090929.1, forward strand.
TTAGTATATGTTGAAATGATTGCCACACAAATTCCCTACATCTCCCCTTTCTTCTGCAGAGGACACTGCTTACACATAATGCCTTATACAGTGGTGCCAACAAATCTACCATCCAAAAACTCCAAACACTACAGAACAATGCCCTCAGAGCATCCTTAGGCATAAATAAAAAAACACATTTCCTCCTTGAGACGCCAGCATAAATGGTTATCTACAGCCAACAAAATACAATTAAAGACCCTCTCCCTAACTCACAAAGCCCTTAATAATGCAGCCCCCAGCTACCTTTCAGATACATTCCAGAGAAGAACTTCTCTCAGACCCATCAGAACTGGGAATATCAATTGTCTGACCATACCTAAATACAATCTCAATACTATTGGTGGTAACAGTTTTACAATAAAGGCTGCCAAACTTTGGAACTCACTGCCTCAAGATCTGAGAGCTGACCAACGCTACCTACACTTCAGAAAAAATGTAATAAACCACATCATCGCCACAGACCCTTAGTCCCCTCACCGTTGTGGACTCGCCCTCACCTGAAAGACCTTCCTACCTTGCGTTAACCATGTATTACGGCGCTACATTCAAAGACTATGTGCAACCTAATCTTCCTGCGCACTAGTTAGCTTACTTGTGAGCCTAAGGGATATACGATGGGTTTTACTCTTATTACATATATTTTTGCACAGGGCCTATTGCCCTTCATCTGTCTGTAATTACACAAGCCATTCTTATTTTTTGTCTCTACTTTGTACATTGTGTATTTCTTGTAAGCATGTAAATATTGTATATTGTGTTCATTTCGCAACTTTGTAAGCTTTGCATTTCCATACCACTGCGCCCTTTTACTTACGAGTCTGGTGCGCTTAACAAATGAATAAACAAACAAACAAACAAACATGTGACTCTGCAGAAGCACTAATTCTGTCAAAAAATCATGTACTCCATTCAACTGTACCTTTCTTCTTTCAATGACCATCCATGCAAAAGAGACGGTATGCAATTTTATCATAAGCCCTATCAACCATATTATGATGGATGCCACGGACACCCCTATGATCACCAATCCTTTCTCTGTCGATTGTCAGGTTCCCCATGGGTGAACATACCTGTCTGTCAAATCCAAGTCACTCTTTGTGATATTATTCTTGTGTATGCTCAATTTGATTGTAAGTACATTTGCTTCAATAAATACTCAACGTCAGGGTCTAGGAGAAACATATTTCTTTAGAACAACTCAATTGTGTCCCCCATACCTTCCCACAAGTCCCCATCCACATGAAATAATATTACCACCCCGACTGTCACAACAGTATTTTAGGGTATTGGCAAATAGAAAACATTGTAATGTAATGGCTTGATGACAAATGTGACCTGTGATCACGATGTGTAACTGTATAATTCATTGCACACGTACTGGCCAAACACCTGTGTTTAATTAATTGGCATTTGCTAGCTCCTCAGGTTTGGATTATTTTTAAACACTGCACACTGTTGGGCAACAGTCTGACCCGCTGTGTAAACCACAAATTGCATATATTGCCTTAGGTACAGATGTTTTACCTGGGCATATATAGTCCTGCTCTTTGACTTTTATACAGGTATCTGATTTTGGAACTAGATATAAATCAGGCTCCCACATTTCAGGAGTTACAATTTTCACATATTTGTCACTTTGCCAGAAACCCACATTGGGCACCAACTTAGTCTGATAAATTAGTTCTGGGGTGATATATGGAATGCTCATCAGAAACCCCATATCCATTGGTTCCACATCTATGTACAGGGGAATCACACTTCCCATGTCAAATTAAATTTTCTCCTGAATTGTTTCTATCTATCTTTGTGGAATCCGAGCCATCATTTGCCGGATGATATCAGATGACACAAAGGATAATACAAAAGAATGTGACTCTGTACCAGTTGAGGCACCCCATTTTGAACCTCCTGCAGGAACTGTGTCAACATACCTTCCATGGCATTTACCACATTCAAGATGTCATCCAATACTCCATTGTGCTTAACCATGATTATTATGATCTAATAGTGTTGATTGCTTGTTAAGGGTCAAAACAGTTTGATGTATGTATTGCACCAACTCCTTCTGTTCAATTCTGGCTCTATCCAGTCTCTGCCATATTATTTTCAGGTTTTGTCCTAACTCCTGTGCTTTGTCATCCAATGTGCTTACTGACACTGCATTGGCTGTTGACACAGTCGTCCCAACAATGGCCCCTATTATTGTTACCACAATTGCTGCAATCAGAAAACTTGCCATCCTTCATCCCCTATTTCTCCTAACCTTAGATGTACTCATGAAAGTCTTTTCTAACTGTAGCAGGATGTCCTTTAGCACTCTTTGAGCCCCTTGTCTATGAAGTTGCACCCATTGTTTCACTTGCGCAGACTTAATCTGGGAGACATTAACATTCTTTTTCAAAATCAAATCCGAATTTAAACTTGTGCAAGTGTTCTGATATAACAGTCTACTGTTTCCCAAAATAAAAACCGGGGCCTCCTCAACCACAATTCCTGATTTTGGCCCCGGCTCAGAACTTGCCCATTTGCTGGTGTGGCACAGGCCTAGGTTAATAAACAGATTATGATTAGCATATCTCTAAACAAGATAATTCTACTCTTCTTCCCACGTCGCATGGACTGACGTGCCATCAACTGGATTTTCCTTTTGTGCCTGCAAGCCTGCTTCCGCCTGCTGGACTCCTCCTCTTTGGGTCTCAGGGACTCCATCTTGCTCCATCCCGAGTCCTCCTCCATGGACATCCGCTCCAGGGACCCCTTTTTGGAGGAAAACCAATTAAGCGTTCTAAACCAGAAGGGAGAGTCGGATATGTTAAGTACTAAGCAATGATATTTCTTCCTTTAGGATTTCCCCTTCCTTCCAACTGCCTAGCACAAATCTTTAAAAAAAGAATTCCCATATATATATATATATATATATATATATATATATATATATATATATTCAGTGAAAAAACTTTGTTAAAGGGACGTTATGGTTAAGTTGCGCTACTAAAAACCTATGAAATTCAGTGAAAAAACTTTGTTAAAGGGACGTTATGGTTCCAAGTAAAACCGAAAAACCCTCGAAATTCACCAGTTATGGTAAGCTAAGCAACCATAACTCGCGCCACCACCGTGCACTGCTAAACCTAACACCCAGGACATCAAAGATGACATCACAAATGTCATTGATGACATCACTGATGACATCACATGTCTGGCTCACTCTTTTTTCTTTTGCTGACATATCTAGACCACATGGTTTTCTTCAGTAACAGTCAGAAACAAAAAAAAAATATTTTATTTGTAGACGTATCCTTCAAGTAGGTTCTTACAGTAATTCCCTTAGAGTCCAGTCACATCATATGAAACATATACATAGGGGAAGACACAAGCTTGAAAGACAGCAATCCTTTTTGTGCATAAAGATAATCAATAGACTTATCAGCAGTTTCTGATAGTTCTGTTGTTTTTTTTATGGCTGTACTTTCCCTGTATATGGTCCTATTTGTATACATTGTACTCACACTACTTTCCTTAGGGTCCAATCGAATCAAGTGATACATATTCATAGGGTAAATAGCAGCTTTGAAACAGCAATCATTTATTTGCATGAAAATAAACAGTTAGGTTATGAATTGTTTCTGCTACTACTTGTGCTTTTTTGCTAACTTCACTTTCACTGTATATACCCATATTGGTATGTGTTCTTGTCTCTTTGTGTTTTGTCTATAGTAAAGTAATTATGTAATACATGGGTTTTATTAGCTACTTATTACATATTTCACAGTACACAAAAATCTATTAAGAAAACAATTATCATTTCATTATTCAACATATTAACATTACGAATATTATACCTTCATCTTGTACGCTGCACACAATGCTATGTTTCTGCATGAGTAGCTTAGTATACTAGATAGAACCCTATAATAGAATGCTATTTATATCAATGCATCGTTCAATGCACTAATCAGGGTATGATATTTATTGCAATGATCCTTGAGACTTTTTTCACAACATTATAATAAGCATCACTTGTACACATATTTCATGAAAAGTACATACACATGTGATGTCATCAGTGATGTCATCAATGACATTTGTGATGTCATCTTTGATGTCCTGGGTGTTAGGCTTAGCAGTGCACGGTGGTGGCGCGAGTTATGGTTGCTTAGCTTACCATAACTGGTGAATTTCAAGGGTTTTAAGGTTTTACTTGGAACCATAACGTCCCTTTAACAAAGCTTTTTCACTGAATTTCATAGGTTTTTAGTAGCACAATTTAACCATAACATCCCTTTAACAAAGTTTTTTCACTTAATTTCATAGGTTTTTAGTAGCGCAACTTAACCATAACGTCCATTTAACAAAGTTTTTTCACTGAATTTCATAGATTTTTAGTAGTGCAACTTATCAATAATGACTTTCACTTTATATACATATCATATGGAACTGACTGAATCTCTTCTACTGTACTTGATGTCCGCGAACTCATTTAATGTTCGCGGACATGTTCGAAGAACAGTACCACTACCTAAAAACTCTGGGGGGGTATGTTTGATTGTTATATCATAACATAGGAACATTTAACAAATTCAAAAAGAAGAACACAAACACATTATATGTACTAATACATAGGAAATGTAACCCATATATACAAAACACTAACCATTCATTTAAATGCACTATGTTCTAAAATGGAATATACCACAAGAAAATAAATTGGCTTCCAACATAATTACCTCACAAACATGACAGAACTGAGAACAAGAGGAGACCCACTGAGTACATAGGACATATCTTACCTGAAATAGTAAGTGTACTTAATTGTATTCATATATTTATAAACTTTCTGTATTAGATAAAACAATATATTATCTTTTTTTTTTCTCTCACAGAAATGTCTAGTACTCTGGAATGGCTAGAGGAACATTTCCCACATGATGAAATGTCACAAGATAGTGAAACTAATGGTAAACACTTTATAATATAAACCATTTAATTATTATTATTTTGTATACATTTAACATATATATATATTTTATTTGTACAGAGCATACCAAAATAGAAAATACTTCAGAAAAACCTGTTATGGATAACACTTTTCACAGTATAGAAGAAAAAATTGATTTATTGTTGACTAATTTTAATAATTTGAAAACTTTTGTGGAAGATCATTTTAAACCAAAAACATGTACCATTGCCCCACATGTACTTGTCCGTCCTCACCATATCCCAGTCAATTATCCCCAAACCCTCTCCATAACCCAAAACATTTTGATGAGACTTCCATCCCTTCTTGACCTAATAACAATCATGATGAAACCCCTAATTCTCCTGTTTTTGTTTCTGTTTCTGCCTCACCTTCTCTGTCATAAATTATTAATATATGTTAAATAAAGTTTAATTTTTATATTGTGTTGTAAATAGTTTAGTTTTTTTTTTAAAACAACGTAGGTGTCCGCGGACAGTGCAGGTGTTCTGAAATGTTCGTAAATAAACGAAAATGGAGGTGTTCTGAAGAACACTATACCTGTTTGTATTGTTCGCTAGCAAGATGAAACTATTCTAAGAACACACGCGGTGTCCTGAAATGTTCGTAATTAAACGAAAATGGAGGTGTCTTAAAGAACACTATACCTGTCCGTACTGTTCGCTAGCAAGTTGAAAATGTTCTAAGAACACAATTGGTGTCCTGAAATGTTCGTACACAAACGAAATTGAACGTGTCCTGAAGAACACTATATCTGTCCTTACTGTTCGCTAGCAAATTTAAACTGTTCTAAGAACACACGCAGTGTCCTGAAATGTTCATTTCACGTGTGACGCAATTTTAATGAGTTCAGGACCCGAACAGTGTCGGTAGAACATCAACGCGCATACGCTAGCCAATCTCCGTGCATTTGGTGTCCTGCGGACATGCGCTTCCTTCGCGGACTTGTTTGCGAACGGATCATATGACCGCGCCCGCGCTGATCGCGTGTTCTGAATGCGGACACTGTTCGGGTCCCCGAACAAATTAAAAGTACATTTTCAATTAATCCATAATATTTTTCAATAAAATCTCACCATGGCACAAGTCCCACATAGTAATCCTGTGTTTCTACATACCTTTTGAAACTTTTCAAACTTTTTTTTGTGTTCGATCTGTCCGCGGACAGTGCGCATGTCCGTGGACCGCGCACAAGCACCCCTATAAAAGACTACTCCCTAGAGCTCATTCTTATTGTGTTTCTGGCTTTTCTACAGAGCATAGCGAATTTTGCTGCCAACTGCAGATTTTCATTGCATCTTTGATGGCATCCCTGGCTGCTGAACTGCCATCTGGTGCTGCACCTGCTTCAGCACCACCCCCACCCCCTCCACCACCACCACCTCCCCAAGGGCCTGAAGAGGGGAACAGGAGTGAGGATGTGGAGGAGGAAGAAGAGGATGATGAAAATGAGGTAGAGGAAAACCCTACTACCCGCACTAGGCGTGAGTCTTGGGTGTGGCGGTTATTTACCATTCATGGGAATGTTCCTAAGGCTTGTGCGAACCGTGTTACCTGCAATGTGTGGAAAATGATACTCAGTCGCGGGAAGCACGGTAAGTACAGCTTTGGGACCACTACTATGAAGCGACACCTGAGGTCATTTCACTCTGGTGCTATTCGCAGGGTTTTACCTTGCGAGGAACGTAGCAGGTTGATTTCCTCTACTTCATCCTCTGTTTCTGATCCTGTCACCACAAGGACCACCTCTGTGGGACAGCGTCTTCCTCAAGCTGCCTCTCAGGCCATACAGAATGCTGATGACCCTTACCTTTCGAGGGTCACAATGGTATGTATGTACTGTGACACAGTACTCTGTAGGGGGGAGCGACTTCGTAGTGCTTTTGAGACTAGCGTCTCAGTGCACAAGAAGATCTGCTCACTACCCAAATAAAACCCACTCTACATCTTCCTCTCTCAGCTCGCCCTTTCTTATCCCTGTGGTTGGTGTCCCCCCCTTTACCTTCCTTTCCCCTCCTCTCCTAGTGTGTCGTGTATAACAAACCAAAAAAAATACAAAATATCAAAAATGAAAAAAAAAAATAAGTCTCTTTTCAGAGCCGCCTTTCACAGTTAAAAAATAGACGTGAAAATAAATGAAGCAGGGCCCTTTGTATTTTTTAGAAGTCCGCGGACAGTTCGCGAAGATTTAAAAAATTGGGTTGCTACCCCATCACAAACATTGCAATCTTCTCTGGGAGGAAGTGGTGGCTCTGAAAAGAGCCTTTGAGAGGTGTTTGTAAGTCAAAAATTATAAATGCTTAACACCTACTTCAAAATAGATGTTGTAATTCCAAAAAAGGTCGCAATGCATTTTGTACATTTCTCAGAAAAATCTGATTACCACCATAAGTAAGATGGACTCCATCTTTGCGAAAAATGTTTATACTACGAAACAGAATATTTTCATTGTGAAAAGAAGACATGCCAAAATCTTTTAGAAAGGCACAAACAGCTTTTTTAACATTGTGCCTTGCTTTTTCCATTTGTGGACCAAATGAAGAAGAACAAAGCCACATTTGTCTCTGCGCAATTCATGAAAATATCACTTGAGAATTAGGAAACATGTCCATAACCTTCCCAAGTCCTTCTTTCATAGCAAATTGCAAACAAATTCCAGTCACATGTCCTAAACTGTTCCCTCCACAATAAATTACAATTATGTCTGGATGTTGCTCTGTCTCCAAAGTAGCACAGAGAGGTAGCAAGTCCAACCACTTCATTCCACGTACTCCAGGCCAGTGTACTTCCACATGTGGGAATCCAAGATCTACAGCTACTCCAGAGCTTTCTGCATGCACCTTCAACCAATATATCCATGAATCTCCCAAAATCCATACAATCTTTTTCCTAAAATACACAGACATAGGTATCTGTTGTTCTCTCAGCAAAAACAGTATATGAGAAACTCTCTTGTGGCACAACACACCCACTAAACTTTCCTGACCAATCCCTTTTAGTACTCATTCTCATTTGCATGACATCTGAACCAAAAAATCCCCGGATGTAACTCCCGATGTCCGCGAACTACCGCCATGTCCGCGGACATATCGTGACATGAACAGCCCTTCTACCATTTCCACTTCACTCTCTCTGCCATTCCCTCATTGGATGTAGCTAAGAAATCACATGACCATGCACCAATCACGTTTAAGACCTCTACATGTAACTGCATCATCATAGATCAGCACTGCAAATGTACTGTGAATCTCTCTGAGTACAAGTGTCATATCATTGGCAAGCACCATCTACCAGAAATACTGTACAAGTCTCCAAGATTTCTACTTGCACCTCCATGCATATCCATATGCATGAACACAAACTTCAGGTATGCATATTTTCTGTACAGTAGATGAACACATTTTCAAACAGACTTTTAGCTTGTGTAATCTGTAAAATGAATTTACTGTATTTTTTTCAATTTCCTAAAATCAACTATCACTTATAAACCTTTATACTATTTACTTTCTTTATACACACACACACTCAAATCATGTTAAACTAACATTTTTTAAATGAAATATATAGACTACATATATTCCAACAAAATTGCATGCAAGCACAATCTATGTTTAAATCTTTAAAAAAATACTTATACAATTTCATATTTTTTTGTTTTTATTTTTTTATTTACTTAATTACTTTAATTTAGACATGACATTGAGGCGCTCTTACCTAGAACAGCTTAGTTACAGAAATAGTGGTATTCACTGGTATATTATAAATTTCACAAGACATAGTAAAGATATATTTTTTTGCTACAGTTAGTCATTCAATACAATTTGTTCATTAAGAACATATCATATGTACTGAACTGATGCAATGTATCTAATGTAAATAAATTAGTTTAATGGTTTTAAAGAAGGCACTGGGGATTTCAATTAAAAAAATCAATATCTAAATTAAAAACAGCGCTATATACAAACAAGGTTACTAATTTGAAGCTTTTACAATTGCAGTGAAGACCAGTCTCCTGAAAAGAAGCAGCCGAATTCAAAGAACAAAGCAGAACTAAGAAGTTACCTGTTAATTTAAAAAAACAAGCAAGTGGAATATCACCATAATATTTGTATTATTAATCAAACATACTATAACGTTAATACAAGCTATTTCTGTGCCTAAAAATAGAGATTGTGTACCATTTTGTCCAAAAATCTCCATGTCTTAAACAGCGATTTACAGCCAGAATGGCCCACAAATTCCTATTTTTGGACACACAAATTACCCAACTGAACCGCTACAATTCTCATATTATAGAACAAACAACTGTTTTAATTGTATACATTAGATTTACTATTTGTACTTTTCTACACCACTAGCTTACTTTTTTTGTCATCTGAACCCCAGTTTAGTAACACATAAATTCAAGAAGTTTAGTAACACATAAATTCAAGAATACCTATCCCTACTAGTTGTAGTTCCCAATGCACATTCACACACCATTACATGCATCTTTATCATCTTACTCAAACACTCATGCACACAGCACACATACATTCCAGAACACCCCAACCCATATCGTCTTTATTGTTTTCAACAGACCCTAAAGAATGCCTACCAAAAGTCAAGTCCGCAGAAAGCAACGCAAAAGTAGAGCAAATGAAAATAAAAGTGTCCAACATAAGCATCCATCTCTAGCAGAATTTGTAAAAAAAAGTTGAAACAAAATAGCTAATACAGTCATTTAATGAAACACAAGAAGTTTCAAGTAAAAAAACTTTGCCTCCTCTATCAAAATGTAAAACAAACCAAAAAACAATTAACAGAAAATCAGCTATCACTACAGATAAAACTACTTCTTCAAATTTTAATATAGTGCAAAGTAAGCAGACCAAGAAAAGTATTTTAGCCAAAATGTACCCTCACAAAGTCTTTCAAAATCTTATAAAAACAGGAGAGAAATCAGGTTCAATGCTTAAAACCTATAGTAGGAAATTAATCTTAGAAGCGTTGATGGACAGTGCAATTCTTCTCAAAAGAAAGTTATTTATTTTACTGTTAAACAAGATGAAACCACTAACAAAACTAATAACTAAATTACAAAAAAGACTTCTCAATAAGCGAAATGTCAACAGAAAGAACTTCTTAAGTATCTGCGGAGGTGAATGGAATCACACTACGAGCACAGAACCATATTTTAATAAAGAAGCGTACAAACAAAAGCAAACAAATACAATTGCCATATATAGCAGTGGTCGAGGTTATGAAAAAGTGAATAATACCATAATGGAACAAGAAGTACTCCTTACAAAAATATGCCCTGAAAACTTAGAATTACCCCTCGATTCAACTGAATCAGAACGTCTAGTGTACAAATGGCCGTGCACGTCAATGTGTAACATTCAATGTTTCAAATCTTTACACCAATTCCTCAATAAATATGTAAAAATCAAAGACAAAATCAAAATTAAATTACTGCAAAATATGGATACCTGTCCAGTGCGAAAGTACACAGGACTACAAGGACATTCATTGGCCTGCATTACAGGACCTACTTGTAAAACCACTTTCCATGATATCAAAAGGATATCAACACATCATTCAACTATAAGAAATCTAGTCTGTACTATGCTAAAAGTCCTGCTTTTGCACTGGCAAAGTTAAATAACATCCTTCTACATGGTACAGCAAAAGACCTACTTGAAGAAATTCACTATATCCAGAAAAAATATTTTGGAAGTGAAACCCATTTACAGAATGAAACCAATTAAGCAACAGTTCTACACATGGAAACCTTTTGCTAACCACATAAAAAAAAGAAATACTAACATTTAAAAGTACATCAGCTGAAGTACCAAACCATGTATGTGTATGTTGCCGTAGAACTTTTTATAAAAGTAACACAAAAACTGTAGACCTATCACACAAAATAGAAGACAATGAAGATTCTAAATGGTTTGAATTAGCTCTCTACCTTGTAGCAGAAAACAAATACGAAATAACTGAGCCCTTAATACTTTGCAGTTACTGCACTACAAAACTTGACAACAACCAAACTCCTTCACGTGCTATCACAAATAATTTGGAATTATACCCAGTACCAAAACCCCTACAACAACTTAATTTATATGAGAGCATCATAATTCAAACAGTACACCCATTTCAAGCAATAATACGCCTTCAACCAAAAACAGCAAAATTACCTCCCTCTGAATTGGTAAAAGGCATTTGTGGAAAAGTAGTTTATTTACCATTAGATCTAAAAGGAAATGAGCATACTCTAGGAGTGCAACGTCCAATGCAGCAATCTTTAATTATCTTAGGAAATGGAGTACCTACAAAAGACAAAAAAATATGGCAACAGCTGGTAGATTTATATAAAGTTAGACAAGCCTTCCAATATCTTAAAGAGAATAATGAATATTACAAAGAAATTAATATTGAAGAAAACTTGAAAGACACAACTGAAATAATTCAAGAAACACAAGAAGCTGGTCAAATTGAGCTACTAGATCCTGCTACAATATCAAATACTTTAGACCATTATACAATTCATCCTTTGCACTGTAATGACACCGTAGAAGATGTACTGGAAACTTACCAAATGCGTCAAACAAAAGGATCGCCAATCAGCATATGGGAAAAAAGTATAGAAGCACGTGCTTTTCCTCTACTGTTTCCTACTGGCAAAGGAGGAAGGTATGATGATAGACCTATTCAAATATCAGCTTCAGAATACCGCTCATTACGGATGTATTCTGAAGATCCCAGATTTAGACAAAATGTGGAATACATATTCCACCTACTCTTTGAAAGTGAACTAGCAACTTTATGTTACGGAGTTGCACACATATTAAAATCAGGATCACACTTTCAAAATATGACAGCTACACAATTATTAGAAAAAGTGCAATAAAAGGATGAGGTTTTACAATCAAATATTACAAATCTATTAGCAAATATGCGTGGTACTAAAGAGTACTGGTTTCGACGTCATGGAGATGTACGTTGTATGATCAGAAACCTTGGCCCACCCACTTGGTTTGTTACATTAAATTTTGCATAATATGCATGGGAAGATTCACATGATTACCTACGCATATCAAATAAAAACAAAACAAACATAGATATACTAACACCTGGAGAGCTTTGTTCTTTGGATCATGTTAATGTTTCAAGATATTTTCACCATTGCTTCATTGCTATGCTACATTTTATTTGTAATAAAACTGTTCCTCCCCTTGGAGAAGTGCAACACTTCTTTTGGAGAAAAGAATACCAAGCCAGAGGAGCACCACATATCCACATGCTTTTATGGATTAAAGATGCTCCTAAATTTGTTCAAGACAGTGTTGCCACTGTTTTACAGTTTATTGAAAAATATGTCACTTGTGAAATTCCATCAGAAGCCACAAATAGTGATCTTCATGCACAAATTTTACAATTTCAAAGACACAAATGTGGAAAATATTGTCATCGTAAATAGAAAAACAAAGGGAAATACTACAGCAAATGCCGATTTGGTTTCCCTAGACCAGTTACAAATACAGGTCAAGTGAACAACCTCATGTCTTCAGTTAGACATAGGGCCTCATTACACGGAAGGCGGTGATCCAGGGTGCTATTAGCACCCTGGACCATGCCGGTAAATTACCGGCACCGCCTTGGCGGAAAGGGGATTTACCGCCCCATTCCAAGGTTGGTGGGGCGGTAAATCCCCCTTCCGCCATTGCCCTTCCACATTCCCATTTCTGCCCCATAGGGCTCTATGGGAATGGGGAAGGCGCTAATTACGGCACCGCAATTTTGCGGTGCCGTAATTAGCTCCGAGGTCCCTTAGCGGGTTGGTTTTTAACGCCTGCAAAAAGCAGGCGTTAGAGCACCAACCCGCTAAGGGACCTCGTAGTACGGCGGTAAGGGTTAACGGTCACCGTTGCCATTAACGGTGACCGTTAACCCTTACCGCCGTCCGTGTAATGAGGCCCATAGTGTTAAAGGTAAGTCACCTAAAAATACATATTACATAAAAAGAAAACAAGAAGAAAAATATAATATAATATAATGCAATCATTGCCCACTTATGGAATGCAAACATAGATGTGCAGTACATTGCAGACAATTCTACTTCAGTTGCACGATATGTCACAGCATACTTAACTAAAGCAGAAAAGACAGAGCTCCAAGACCTCTGGAATGACCTGTCATCAGATAAAAAACAGTATATCAGAAATTATACAGCTTGGGTATAAAAATGCTCACCCATAGAGAATGTGGATCATATGAAGCAGCTGATCGTTTAACTGGTACTGCATTGTATGGTAAATCTGAAAATATAGTATGGCTAAGTCTTGGTCCAGCTAAATCTAGAAAAAGAGTTCTAAAATCATATGAAGATATAGAAACAATAGCCAAACATGACCCCAACAGCCAAGACATTTTAAAAAACAATTTATTGGACACATACTACCCAAACAGAAGTAATACTTTGGAAAACATGTGTCTATACCACATAGCCCAAAACTACACATACAAAAATAATATGAAACCTGATGAAAAAAAAGGTAAATATAGAGTGACAAACTGTGAAGGCAGCTTAGTTAAACTCACTAAACCAAATTGAATTAATCATATCAAATTGTCATTAAAAACTCCTCAACATAAAGAAGTATATTACATGTCCCTGCTACAACTCTTCAAACCATGGAGAAAAGAAGAACAATTACTAGATAACTATGACTCATATGAGGATGCTTTCAAAGCAAATGAAAGCACTATAACTGATGTAAACTTTACACAGTACAAAACAATGTTGCACAATGAACAGCAACACAAAGAAGAACTCCAAGACCAACTAGATAAGGACACTCCTGGCAGTAGTCAACCTTCTGTAACAGGAAGCCAAGAACCACTGGGAGAACTACTAATAATAAATGAGGCAGAATTAGCCATGATAGAAGTAGAAAACACCATGGGGGTAATTCATAGAATTTAGCGCACAAGTGGCGCACGCGGCTGGCGCACAGTGTGTGCGTGCGAATCCATGCGCCAGCCGCGTGCACAAAAATCCATTTCTGAGCACAGCGTATTCATGGATTCCAGCTACCAAAACCAGCCGTGGTGCACAGTGGCGCAGCGACCCTGCAGCAGCGCCAGTTACGCCCCCAAGAACGCCTCTCGCGCAGGGAAAAGCCATCAAAATCCCCAATCCAGCGCAAAGGGCTGCGCTAACCCTGTACCAGCGCGGCAAGCCGGCTACGTGTATCACTGGGGTGCGCGGGAAGTACCTCACGTCATTTCAGCTGGGTACGTGTATTTCAGGGGTGCGCTGGAAGTTCCACACGCGATTCCATCAGGGTACGTGTACATCAGGGGTGCGTGGGAAGTTTCACACGCGATATCAGCAGGGTACGTGTATCCCAGGGGTGCGCTGGAAGTTCCACACGCGAATGTCCTGGCTACGTGTATCTTGGGGTGCGCGGGAAGTTTCACACGCGATATCAGCAGGGTACATGTATATCAGGGGTGCGCGGGAGGTTCCACACGCAAATGTCCTGGCTACTTGTATTTCGGGGTGCGCGGGAAGTTTCACACGCGATATCAGCATTGTACGTGTATTCCAGGGGTGCGCTGGAAGTGCCACACGCGAATGTCCTGGCTACGTGTATCTTGGGGTGCGCGGGAAGTTTCACACGCGATATCAGCAGGGTACGTGTATATCAGGGGTGCGCGGGAAGTTCCACACGCGAATGTCCTGGCTACGTGGATTTTGGGGTGCGCGGGAAGTTTCACACGCGATATCAGCAGGGTACGTGTATTCCAGGGGTGCACTGGAAGTTCCACATGCAAATGTCCTGGCTACGTGTATCTTGGGGTGCGCGGGAAGTTTCACACACGATATCAGCAGGGTACGTGTATATCAGGGGTGCGCTGGAAGTTCCACATGCGAATGTCCTGGCTACATGTATTTCGGGGTGCGCGGGAAGTTTCACACGCGACATCAGCAGGGTACGTGTATTCCAGGGGTGGACGGGAAGGATCACACGCAAAATCAGCAGGGTACGTGTATTTCAGGGGTGCGTGGGAAGTATCACACGCAATTCCGTCAGGGTACGTGTATTCCACGGGTGCGCGGGAAGTATCACGTGCAAAAACAGCAGGGTACGTGTATTTCAGAGGTGCACGGGAAGTATCACACGCAAAATCAGCAGGGTACGTGTATTTCAGGGGTGCGCGGGAAGTATCACACGCGATTCCATCTGGGTACGTGTATTACAGGGGTGCGCGGGGAGCACCACACGTGAATTGCACGTGTGGGTCCTCTCAGGTGTTCCCTCTACACCCTCCACGGCCCCTGCAGGTGGCACACACCACAGGGGCCTACCCTGCACATGTCCTGCAGGCACCCCATCCACCATGGCCATGCCCCCCAGCCAACCCACATGTCACCTTGCACTACTGCCCACCAATGCATGTCCCCCTGCACCTCCAGCCACCAGGGGCAGCCTCCACCAGGCCCCCACCCATGTCTCCCATCACCCCCACCCCCCAGCCACCAGGGGCAGCCTCCACCAGGCCCCCACTCATTCCCCCTATCACCCCCAAACCCCAGCAGTGCAGGGGCAGCCTCCACCAGGCCCCCACCCATGTCTACCACCACCCCCACCCCCCAGCAGTGCAGGGGCAGCCTCCACCAGGCCCCCACTCATGTCTCCCATCACCCCCACCCCCCAGCCACCAGGGGCAGCCTCCACCAGGCCCCCACTCATGTCCCCTATCACCCTCACCCCCCAGCAGTGCAGGGGCAGCCTCCACCAGGCCCCCACCCATGTCTACCACCACCCCCACCCCCCAGCACTGTGGGGCACCTGCCAGCAGGCCCCCACTCATGTCCAACTCATGTTCCCCTGCACCCCCACCCCCCAGCTCCTGCCAGCAGGCCCCAACTCATGTCCAACTCATGTTCCCCTGCACCCCCACCCCCCAGCACTGTGGTGCACCCTCCACCAGGCCCCAACTCATGTTCCCCAGCCAACATGTCATCACAATCTAAATCCCTGGTCCCCATGGTCAGCCTCCAAATGCAAAACACCCACCCGAGAATTGCATCCACCCACTTAGAAATGGCAATAACATGATAGAACACCAATTGCATGTTTGGAAACAAACACATGTCCCTCACATACACCCAATGGGTGTCAGTGAATCTCAAAACCCATATCATGATATGCATGAAACCAATGAGATGATACTACACATTGAAGTTTAATCAAAAAATATGTATTAAAGGAAACATAAATTGAATCAAAAATAAACAAACAGAAATGGGAAGTTAAAAAAATTAAAAGAAGCATGTCCGTGAAAAAATGCAAAACCAAAAATCATAATCCAAAGGAATGATGTCCAAAGTCACAGTCCACAAAAGAAAATCCAATGGAAAATTATAATTGAAAGCCATTGCTCCATGGGTAAATTGTAAAATAAAAAGAAAATCCAACAGTGAACTATGTACAGATGAACAAGCCAGGATCCATTATCCCAAAAAATGAAATGAAACCTATCTAACAACACTAACTAATAAAAAAAAACTATATACAATGGGCCCCTTGTCCAATTTTGGACAATGGGCCACATATATAACTATATGTGGCCCATTGTCCAAAAGGTCCAAAAAAATGCAAAAACAAAGGAAACCTAACACTAACTACAGAACTATGTACAAGGGCAGCGGGCTAGTCTGACGGCTCACTTTTGGATGTCCCGGGCCAGGGCATCATCGAACTCCTGCTCAATGTCCCGGAGGCGGTCCTCCTCCATGGCCCGAGGGTCCGCAGGGACGTCGACGTGTCCACCTCCAACCCCCTGCGGATTGCCTCGAGGCACTCTGCCCGCCTCAGGGCCCTCCGCATGGAGTTCTCCGCCCTGACCTTCGTGAGCGGTGCCTCTTCCGCCCGCTGCCGCTCCGCATCTATGGCGTGGCCCAACCGCTGCCACACGGAAGACACTTTCTGTTTGGGTCCTCCTGCCCTCCGGCCGATGCCTGCCCCTCCGATGTCGAAGGCCCCGAGCCTTCATGGCTCCCACCATGTTGCTGCTGCTGCTGTGCCTCTGCCCGTGCACTGCCTCCTGCCGCCGGCACATCCTCCGCTGGCTGGGGTGCAGTCGTTGATGTGGCCACCCCTGCTGGATGTTGACTTCCAACTGTGGCAGGGATGCCTCCTCCACCAGCCTGGCCGCACCGTCAGAGGCAGCTCCACAGGGCACCCAGGTGACTGATGGGTGGGAAGATGGCACGGAGGACGACTGGCGCGTAGGGGGTCCAGTTGAGGAGGGGGTCGTAGCAAGCCCCATCAGACGGAGGAATCCGGCCTGGGTGACCTGTCCCAGCAGGCTGACGTGGTCAACGAGCCATTCGAGATGACGTGCAGTCTCCTCATGAAAAGACTGCAGGTCACCTCGCATGGCCCGTTGATGCAACGCCACACCAGTCAGGACAGGCTCAACCCAGACCCGGATAGCCACGTCCGCAGGCAGAGGAAGGCCAGTTGACGTGAGCTCATCCCCTGCCTGAAAACGGGTCTGGACGTAGGCATCCCTGCTGGTGCAAGATGATGCAGGGACAGGATCAGGGACAGGATTGCACACAGGCACCTCCGCGGCGGCCTGTGCTGCCTCCTGTCCCTGGTCCTGCACTGCACCACAAGCACCAGTGGGATCCCCACCTCCAGACCCCGTCTCTGGTGCTTGCACGGCCTCCTCCTCCACCAAACCCCACACCAACCTGGATGACTCCGTGCCATCTTCCCCTGTTGGGCACTGTAGGGTCCCAGCTGCCCCTTCTGCTGCCGAGGAGTCCAACTCCAACCTCCGCCTCTTGGACCTCCCCCCGGCAGCTGCGGCCTGGAACACGGCACCGGACTCCTCACTCCCCGACGAGATCACAACATTTGAGGGGAGCCGGGCCTTGCGTCTCCGTCTGGCGGTGGGATCCCCGCCGCTGTGCTCCACAGCACCTTCTCCACCCTCTTCATCAGTTGACGCTGCAGACAGGGAGAAATAAAACACAGGCATCAGGGCACTGTACAATGGACACATACACACATGACAGTTGTACATGGGTGGCATTGGCAAACCTCAGATATGGCATCACAATCGGCAACACACATGTCATTTCAACTCGCACACATGAGCCATACCACAGCCATATCGCAACTGCCAGCACCATCCATGCACATACAACAGCATGAGCAGGAAAAGCTAAGCCAGACATCACATGCAACACAGGAAGTGCACTACACATGTACACACACCGCCACACTTGCATGCATGTGTGCACCTCTGCCAAGTGTTGCAGTGTTCAGATGGGCATCCATGTCACATCTGCCAATCAGGCTTCCACATCCCGCTGTCACATGCATCCATTTGCATCACTGTTGCGCCCTTGTCAAATACACACAAATGCACATGTACACAGTGCTGATACATGCAGCTGAAAACAACATACATGCGTGACATCACGAACATGTCTACTTTCATACACATTCATCCAAACATGTGTGCCCACACAACTGCATTTAGCATGCAAGCCTACACACACAAGCACCATCCATGTCTCACACATTACAGCCCTCGCATGTGTTAGCCTCACGGCCCTGTACACCCCCACCCATACTCGACCCCATACAAACAGATGTGCAACCTGCACACTACTGAAACATCACCACACGCACAGCTCACAATCAGGATGCATGTACACTTACCGCTCAACTCCAGACGGGTCTGCCTCTCAAGGACCTGGACGTGGAGCGCTGGGGATATGCGTTCCAGGACCCTCATCTGATCTTCTGACAAGTGGCCCCGGCGCCCCTTAGCATCCGCTGCCTTCAAGAGGCGCCAGGCCGTCCTTCCTTATCGGTGCGGGAACTTACAAAGAGGGCATCATACTGCCCCAGGACTTGCTCCACCAGGACACCAACTTCCCTGGCACTGAAGCTGGTGCCCCTCTGCCGCTCTGGCCGGGGGTTGTCAGTGGTGCCAGATGTTGCAGTGCCCGACATGACAACCCCAGAGGCAGGAGTGGGTGGGAAACTGGATCCTGGGGCTGGGCTGTGGAGCGATGGAATCCCAGTCGGGAGTCTTCGGTTCCAGCAGGGGTGGTCACAGCAACAGCACCCCTGGCTGATGTGCAGGCAGCAAATGGCAGGGCACGTGGGCAGCTGCAGTCAGGCAGCAGCAGATGGCAGGTGGAGCGTGCCCAGGGCTCTGGGGGGCAGTAATTCGGCCTTCTGCGCAGGAGCGTGGTCTTCCGTGTGCTTACGCGTGGTCAGCTTGATACAGAGTGATTTGGCACGTGAAAATTCTGCACGTCAGCGTGTAATTCGAGGAAAGGCCCTTAGCGCATAAGTGCGTCTGCATGCATATGCAATTTCATTGGACAGAAGGCCCCTCAAGCGCAAGCGCCCCTGTGACTTGACGCGTTCATGGGCATTTCAGCGCGCATGAAAAACTGCACGTCCGTGTGTAATCCGAGGAAAGGGCCCATGCGCGTAAGTGACGTGACGCGCGCGGGCGTTTCCCTCAGCACGGGTTAAAGGTGAGTGGGCCCAGCAGTTCGCTGTACGTGCCTTTCGTGGAGACCGACGTGTGTTGCTGCTTCCTGTTGTTTCGCGCGCCATCACAACTTCACAGCTATCAAGGACGTATCTCTTCTTTTGGCGGGGGTATTGTCTATGCGTGTTTTTCTGCATCGCGCTAGACAGACGGTGAGTCGCACACGCTCTTTTTCCCACTGCGGGTGCCCCTGTGTATCGCACCCATTTTCGATGTCATAGTAGCCTGCGTGTCCCACGCGTACGCGTTATTCGTGTTACTGGGTGCCACCGTGTACTGCGGGAGTTTGAATCCACGCACGTAGGCTGCAGGGTTGCATGCACGGTTTTACTGCAGTTTTGGGGTGCCTGAGCAATGTGTGACCCGTCACTACATCACCGGGGTCACATACAGCCTTGCAGGAGCAGGGGGGCTGTTAACATCTTGCTTCCCACCCCCTTCACCCCAATTGCCCAGGTCAATTGTGGTGTACACCTCCCATTGGCACCACTCCATCTGTGCCGGCACTACTACATCTGTGCCATGGTTGGGAGGCCACCAAAGGTGAGGGGCGCCTCAGCTGGGCGTCCTCCTCGTGGCTGTGGTGACCAGGGAGTAGGGGGACTCCAGGGTGTCCAGGGCGGCCACAGAGGGGGAAGAGGCAGGGGTGCGCCACTTGAGCACAATGTTGTGCCATGTGTCAGTGCAGTCATGCCACCACCCCCTGTGGTTCTGGGGGATGCAGCTTCTGCATCTGGCACTGGCGCCCGTGTGACCCGGCAGTCCGTTCCATCGACTGCCACAAACCCAAGGGTAGTGGTAGCTGCAGGTGCAGCTGTGGACACCGCCACCCAGGCTCAGGGTCTGCCAGCGCAGGCTTCGTTGGCACTTGAGGAGCCCTTGGTAGATCTCCAACAGGCCAGGAGGTAAACCATAGGGGCAGGCCAGACTGCTCTGACCAGGACACGTGTCCCTGGGGCAGTCATGTCATCTGCTGCCCCGAACAGCCGGGTGTTGGCAAGTGCAGGGGCAGATGCACCCAACAACACCCCTGTTGTGAATCTGCCAACCAGGACCGTTGCGGTCAATGACCCTGCCACAGCTGATGTTGCCGCGTAGGGTCCATTAGTGGGCACCCAGCTGTCACTGACACAAGTCAGGCCTTTGGTCGTCCCTCCACCTGCCACTCCCTTGGCTCAATCCACCGAACCCACTGGCCATACTGGTCAGGGCGGCATTAGCCAGCCGGGGTCTGTGCCACAGTCCAAGAGGAGGAAGGTTGCACCTCCAGCATAGGCTGGGACCCCACACACAGCCACGACCTCCTGCACGTCGAGGAAGAAGCCTTTCTGCAAGCAGGAACTGGACTTCCTCGTGGACTACGTGCGGGGCCACAGCCGTGACATGCTAGTTGGTGCCAATAGTCAGACTACGGCTGCCCAACGTGACACCCACTGGAAGCATGTGCGGAACATGTCAGTTCATTCGGCCATGAGGTGCGCACGGCGCAAGAGTGCAAAAAGCGTTGGAATGACATCAAACGCAGCACTAAGGCTAAGCGTGCCTCTAATTACAACTTGACTCTGGTGACTGGCGGTGGGCCTGCACCAGATGAGGAAGAGCTCACTCCGCATGAGGCACTTGTTGCGGAGTTCATACCACCTGAATTGGTCGAAGGAGTGGGAGAGATGCTGGACTTTGATGCCCAGTCCAGTGAGTGTTGATGCGTGTTTGTTGAGGACGTGTGTGTTTCACTTGTGGGATGTGTTGTGCATGATTTCCACTACATGTGACGTGTACATGGTTCTGATGTGTAAGTAATGCAATGCTTCCGTCATGCATGTCTCCTCTGCCTGCATGCGGGGACCCCATGTAGGCATGCTCCCTTGCCCCTCCTCCGCCACTCTGCACCCCAGTTCCACCTTTGCACTGGTGTTCTTCAATCTTGCCAATGTGTACTTTAATGTTCATGCGTCCTGAGTAGATGCTAACTTCCAGCGTACAATCTGCCAGACAAATGCTGTGTGGTACAGACTTAGTACTTGATGCAGGGTATCTCACTTGTACTGTGCATAGGTCAGATGTCCCCCAGGGACATGAGTGCCCATTCATGCTCCATGTGTCCTTGAATGGATGATCACTGTAATAAAAGTCCTTGGTTACATACATTGCCTGCCATCTCATCAGCCTTCCCATGTCAACTGTGGCTAAGTCCTGCGTTGCACACATGTTTAGGGTCTGACAATCTGTGTGGCTCACAGGCCTCAGCCTGTTCAATGGCCAATGACTCTGTCCAACTATTGTTGTGTCTTCTTCACACATGGGCGGAATCCAGAGTTTTCATCATGTGTCCTGCTTACTGTCCCAGTATCATTTGCAGTGTTGTCACTTGAATCACATTAAGCTGTTGATGCCAGTCAACACTGCCTGTCAATACACAGGTGTATGGTCAGCCTTTTGATACCATGCTAGGCATCCCTGCTTTGGTACTGGGGTGGAGGGGTGCTTGGCTTCTAGATATGGTACACATTGAATGCACAATGCACGTGATGTCTGAATTTGACATTGCACTGCCTTCACATTTCCTGGCACACACCATGGAGTCCTTGTACATGTAGGTAGTGCGTGGCGTACGCATTTTCTGCACTGCATAGACCCACTTCCATGGAAACTGCCACCTTTCAACAGGTCTGATCACAGAAGCAATTCAAAGTTGACCCAGCATGCATGCCAGGTTATATGTTGTGTGTCACATGTCTGCCTGATGCTTTTGCTGTCGGTGTGTGTGTGTTGTGTGCTTCTGACATGTGTAGTGACCTTTTTTCTCTCTATTTTTCAGGTGAATGTGCAATGGAGGCGGAGGATGGTGTTGTCATGCCAGACACAGGGTTGTTACCACTACATCAACCCGGCACTAGTGGGGGTCGTGGGGTGGTAGGCCACGAAAACCCCCAAGTGCTACAGTCCATCTTGTCTTTGGCTGCCGATGAGTCCAGCCTTGATGACGACTCTGACGTCCATGTTGAGTTGCATGAGCATCAAATCCATGTGTCAGGGGTGAGTGATTCTGATGTGGACACTCCTCTGTCTGCGACACCTGCACTGAGGTATCAGACAGTCTTGGTTCCTCTGCCCGTGGTGGATCGGGACGCAGGGTCACCCTCCACACCAGTCACTGATGTGCCTGGGACTTCACGTCGACGGGGGCATGTAGTCGTGCAGCCGCGGGCGGTGCCAACACAGCGACGACCCCCGGTCCTTGGGTCCCGCAGGGGTCAATCCCGGCAATACGGTCGCCGCGCGCAACCACAGTATACTGAGTGGGAGCAAGACATGACTGCCAATTCAGAATGGCAGGGGGCAGCAATGGAGAACATCGCTGAGAGCATGGAGCGTGTGGCCCGATCTGTGCTCCCCCCTGCTAGGCAGGTGCTTCTCCAGCAGCAGGCGGCACGGTCCACGGCCCGCTCGCTCAGTCTGGGCATGGCGGCCTCAGACAGGGCACGCCAGGCTAAAATGTCATCTCTGCGTCAAGCAATTGCTGCTCACGCGAGGCACACATGGATGCCCTGAGGGAGGAGTATGCTTCCCTCAGATCCACTCTGGGTGTCCTTATGATGTCCCAGAGGCAGAGGGCAGAGGAGAGGTTTGCACAGCTTGAGCGTACCATCTCGGCTGAGCTACAGGCTTGCCGGGAGGTGCAGCGGTTGTCCAGCCAGGCCTTGCAGGAGGAACTCCGTGTTACACGTGCTACCTTGCAAGAGGAAGCACGTGTATCACGTGAGGTTCTGCATGCAGACCTACGTCACATCGCCACACAGAACCAGGCTCACCCATCCAGCAGACTTGATGCCGACGAGGAGCAAGCTGCGGCTAGGCGTGGCCAGGCTACTGTGCCACGTCCTCCTTTCCAGGATGAGCCAGATTAGGACGACCATCTATCTCCCACATAGGTCGGGCTGTGCAGGCGTTGAGCCCATTGAGGTTTTTTTTTTGGCTCAGCATCATCGCATGTGGATGTTGAGCAGCACCCTGTACCTCCCCCCTCCTGGGTGCCTCCCCTCCCCCCGGGTCGTATGTGGCCATTTTTGATTTTTCTTTTAGTTTAGTTAGTTAAGTTTCTGTTTGATAGTTAGTTTAATTAGGTAATGTAGGTTTTCCATAGTTAGTGCAATTAGTTAATATAGTTTAAAATTGCTTGTCTATTGTGCTTTCATGTGACGGTGCGGTGCATTGTGGCTTTTGAAGGCATCCACTGTCTGTTCCAGCTGGGCCCTTCAAGCTTGTCTTGTGTATGTGTTTGCTGCTTGGGGTCCTTGACTCACATATGCCACTCCTGCCTCCCTTATCCATGGGCTTGCAAGGATGGTTCGGTGTCACAACCTTTTACACAAGGGCTTTGGACTGTCATATCTGTGGCATGTCTGGTGCTGTGTGACTTGTGTTTACACCCCTAGTGGGGATGATTTTGGTGTTATTGTCCACTGTTCAGCTTTTGCTAGATGGGGTGTTTCATGATTAATGTGTACATTCATTGCTTTGCATTGTGTAGTATGTTTCTTATCTTTACTGTACACGTGCTTGTTGCAATTCATGCTGTAGATAGTGTTCCACATTTGAAAGACAGACTGATGGTGTGATTTATGATGTGACTCTCTGACATGGTCAAGTAATGAGATGCCTGAAGAGACACACACAGATGACTTTGAAGCATTAATCATGTGTTTCATGCCCTTTCTGCAGGGGGATGAGCCTCCAGAGCACCTTTGCCAGCAGACATGGCCCATTGGACGACGGAATTCGGGACACGTTTGTTGGTGCCCACATGCACATGTGTGCACAAGCAGAGGCACAGGGATTGCAGACCTACATCCTAGAACTGCTGACGTGTTCCAAGGAACTCCAGGTAAGGTGAGCAGCACAGGGGGGCCACAACACAGCAAAGCTTGCACCAGGCGAGTTGCACATACAGGCTTAGTCACAGCACTGAGGGTGAGCTTGGACGAATATTGGTGTTGAAGCACACAATGCAGCTCAGATGTGTTGGTGGACTGATGGCTGTTGATTGTAAGGTTGTCTGGGACACCTGCAGGGGCAGTGGCACATACCCTCCGGTACACCAAGGTCCATCGAGGCACTTGTATCAACCATGTAGCCTTCCGAGACATGGAAAGGGGCAGCTCACAGGGACATACAGCAAGGGACATACACGGGTGCAGTGCATTTCATTTCCATGTACATTATGATAAATGCACTGCCAACTTTGTTTCGGTCATGGTGGTACACAACTTGCTCTGAAGTCATGGCTTGCTATATGGGTATGTCTGCTTACCCAGGGAACATTGCATGTTGTGTGAATTGTGACACATTGGTGTTCCATTTGCCACGCACCCACCGGCGGCTGACTTACTGTATTGACTGTGTATGACCCATCACAGGGGTAATGTTATATATGGGTACGAAACATCTACACCAGATTGTCTGTTTGTAGAGTAGTTTGTTGCTATGGGGCATGTTTGGTGGTGTGTTTTTGTGTAATTGGCACGTACAGGTTGTTGACTGTGGCTCTCTTTGCAGCATTGCAGTGCTCCTGTAACCGGACCTGAGAGTGCGCAGGCAGGAGGCCAGCACTCAAAACCAGAGCTAGTGTCTTGTTGTTTTTCTTTCAAACTGCTCTGCATAGGCTTGCTGGGAGGTGCACTAATGCATGGATGAATGTGTAATTCAATTTGGTATGTTTTTTTCCCCCTAATCACCCGGAATCCTATGCAATTTTGAACCCTGTACCCTCTACCCGGTGTTCCTGCTTCCCGTACCTATCCAATAATGTTCCCTAACCCTCTTTCCCTGCTGGGGTTGCGGATGCCTGTGTAAGCCCCAAACTTGCAGGCGCCAAAACCCTAGAGGGGGTGGTTGGTTCGTGCCACTCCTAAGCCTGGACTACAGAAGGCCATGACAATGATGTCCAAGTTTGTTTGGATTGTGTATGTGTTCATGCAGGTAGTACATTTTCGTACATTCCCTACTTTCATGTGTCATTCCTCCTCCCCTCTCCTGCCACTCATTCCAGTTATCCAGTGTGCCAACACCTGTCCCGACTGCATATCCCTGAACCTCCTTCCCCACCAGGGTCTCAGGGGCCTGTGTGAGTTTGACCTTGCAGGCACCTGGGACACGGTGGGGGTGGTTGTTTCGAGACACTCCCGCGCCTGTACACGGGACCTGTGACAGTACACATCCGTTCATGGTGCATCATTCTATGTTATGTACCACACATGGTTCACATTCTGTTGTGACATTGTTTTACTGTGCTACCTTGGTTGTTGCATCATTGTGGTGGTACTTGGCCTTTGTGAGGTACTGCTACGTCAAGTCATCTACTGGAGGGTGTTCTGGTTCGTTTTTATGCCTTGGATTTTGGAAATGAGTGTGTATTCTGAGGGTGCAAGCACCTTTTTACACAAAAGGTGGGAGATGGTGACGAAGGGTAAAGGTGATCCTGTGGCCAGGTGGAATTGAGGGTTGAAGGCTCCATGACCCAGGTGCAGTTGTTCAGTGGGTCATGGTCATTTGTGAGGGAGGGGGGGGTTGTTGTTGATAGTTGCCTTGCCCTGCAGTGTGATGGGAACCCTGACATTGTAATGGTGGTATCTTATGTACATGTTGTGTTCTGCTGATCAATGCCTGTTCATGTGTTGTGTTTACCTTTCAGGTGCGAGGGGATAGTTGTGGTTTGACATGCTGGGGTGTACACATGGTGAATGTTCACATGTGATGTGTAGAGAACACTGATGATCACTTGATTGCACATGCATATGTTGAGTGCATGTCCTTGCTGACCCACACACTTGCACTCTGATGCACTACATGTACTACCACCCTTGCATATCCACGTGTACACTGTTTGCCTTCCGGTGCCCACTGTGTCCCTGCAGCACATGTTCTGTGACCAATTATGGATTCTGTACATGCCTAATTTGCTTTTTGATGTGGTCTATCGCTTAGATGTGATGCTCAGGGTGTGCATCACACACAATGGCTGTTCACTGTGCTGTGCGCTGAGCAGTGTGTTGCAGGAGTAGGACACAGCACACAGAAGCTGCAGTGTTGATTTTGTAATGCACAATGTGCATGTAGACAGGCATTCATTGTTATTGTGGGTTTGTTTATTTGTGTGTGTGTGTGTGTGTGTGTGACATGCATGCATGTGCAAGGGCATTTGTATTCACCTAGGAGCCATGTGTCGCCATGCTGCCCAGATTCCAGGTCCCGGCTCAGGGCAGATATTCTGTATATGAAACTGTCATGGGTGGAGCCAGGGTAGTTTGCATAGACAGGGGTGATGATTCCCTTTGCATCGCATACCACCTGTACATTGATGGAATGCCAGTGCTTGCGGTTTCGGTAGATGTGCTCAGTGGCCCTAAGTGGACGTAGGGCCACATGGGTGCAATCTATGGCACCGAGCACTTTGGGGAAGTGTGCCACCCTGAAAAAATCCAGGACAACGGTCTGCCTTTCTGCGGGTGTTCTGGGCATGTACATGTGCCTGCGGACTGAGGGGCGCGCTGTCATGATTGCCAGTACCTGGTGTAGGCAGCGTGACTGCGTGGCCTGTGAGACCCCCCCCCACTATGGCAGTAGTCCGCTGAAATGACCCAGTGGCCAAAAAATGCAGGACATTGAGCAGCTTCTCCAAGGGGCTCAAGGATTGGGAGCAAACGGTGGGGGATGTAAGGTCATCTTCCCACTCCCTGACCAGGTCTAGGATGATGTGGGGTGGAAACCTATACCTGCCATAGACCTGGTCGTCAGGCATCCCAAAAAGGCTTGTCCGTGGTGCGAAAATGCGTGCCCTGGCTATTCACCTCCTCCTGCGGTGTCCCACGATCAGTGCTGCGACAAATGGGGCATTCATCGTAGCTATATATACGTGTTTGTTGTTTGCGCGCACTTTTATACTGTGCGCAGGGACGCTTCCGCCTGCCTTCGTGTGGCGGACGCGTTGACGCCGTGCGCGGGTTTCCCGTATTCGAATACATGAATACGAGTTGTTCGCGTGCGTGTGGGCGTTCTGTGTAGTTCCCTGCAGTACTTCCCCAGTTACGCCTTCTTTTTCACGCGTTATTCCCCATTCCGCATGTTACGCCCACTGTTCCGCCCACTTTGGTTGTGTGCGCCGCGCTATGTGCGCTTTTGCTGTGCGCGTAGCGCACGCCGTGTATGCCTGCGTGCCCCATGGCTGGATTGGGCGCACGGACAGCGGGAAACACGCGCAGCGTCTTCCTTGAACCGCACACGTGCGCGTGCGCTGTGTTTCTCGCGCTTGCGCTACCTTGCGCCTGCTTGCGCTGGGATTTTCGGCGCACGTTTGCTCCATGAATCGACCCCATGTGTCAGTATGAAGATAAAGAAGACTTAACTATACTACATTCAAAACTAAACAATGAGCAAAGTAGCATTTTTCAAGAAGTATCAAAACAAATTGCACATGGTGTAAAACATTAAGATAAAGAATGTTCCTGCCATAATTATAAACCTATACTACTGTACGTCAGTGGTGAAGCTGGTTCTGGCAAAACATTCCTAATCAAAATCATTAGTAAGTTCCTTCAACAATTGGTAAACAACATACTGTCAGTTGTTGTCGCTGCCCCCACAGGTTTAGCTGCCTACAACATAGGTGGTGTTACATTACACCGATTACTACTATTACCAGTAGAACACCAGAACAAATTAGACTATTACAAACTTTCTGCAGAAGCTGCAATGGAATTACGCAAAGTATTGAAACAAATGAAAATGCTACTAATAGATGAAGTGAGCATGGTCTCCGATCTGATGTTAGCTTTGATTCACCTCAGATTACAAGAAGTACTCAAAACAAACTATGAAGAGCTCTTTGCAGGAAAACACATTATTGTTTTTGGAGATCTGCTTCAATTAACACCAGTAAAAGGTGAGCCTATTTTTAAAACATTAGGACACAAACTCTGCCGTAAAACTGTTGGCAGCATTGGAAATGTCAACCTTTGGCAACATTTCCAATACAGAGAATTAACAGAAAGCATGCGGCAATCTGCAGATCTCACTTATGCCAACATTTTAAAAAGTATCAGAGTTGGTATACTTTCTAAAGAAGCAGAATAAATATTGAAAACCCGGCACATTTATGCAATTTATGGCGATAATGCATGTGCTACAGAGGTTATAGAACAATTAGCCCACACAAATGTCAATTGTATGGCCTTAATGCCAACTCTTGCAAGCTGTTTCAAATTCAATGAAATCATGTTAAGTAAAGAAATGCAACCAATCATGGAAGTTAGCGCCACAGACAAACTAGATGTACATGGTATGACACTACCCATGTGTGACCAAGCCACAACAAGACTAAATAGTTTAGAAAAATCAATCTCAAACACAGCAGGCTTAGAACAGATATTAAAATTATCATTAAATTGCAGAGTAATGCTTAAACGTAACCTTGACGTGGACCAAGGACTAGTTAATGGAGCACTGGGTACAGTTGTTGGCTTTCAAACATACCCACGCGACAACAAAATTCAGTTTGTCAATATACTCTTTGACAAACTTTCAGAAGTAAAAAGGATAGGACGCTCAACAGCTAGATTCCTTCTCTTCAAAGATATGTATGTACGCAGAGAACAATTTTCTCTAACTCTTGCATACGCAGTCACGATTCATAAATCACAAGGTCTTACCCTAGACAAAGCAGTGATAGATATTGGTAACACAGTCTTTAAAGAAGGCATGAGCTATGTTGCACTATCACGCTTACGTACACTTGATGGTCTATTTCTAATCAACTTTGATGCAAGTAAAATAAACGCTGATATTCCTTGCATTTTGGGATAAAATAGACTTTGCTCATTATACACCCCCCACCTAAACACATATTCTGTTCCACAAAAAGTAAAATGTTATAAAAGAAAAAATAAATCAAACAGAAATGCAACAGGATGTCACTGCAAATCCTCCAAAGAGAGTAAAAGAAACTAATACTTCATCAAGTACCACAAGCAAAAAAGAATCAATTAGGGAAAGTAAACCAGGTACTTCTTTAAAGAAGGAAGACACACTCCAAAAAAGCAGTTAGATACAGAACTACCTGGACCATTTAAATTCTCAAATATAGTTGGTGTAAGTTGCTACGCAAATGTAGCAATGAATATTCTATTTCAATTACCACCAATTGTTGACAACATTTACTCACACAGTACAGACCCATTGTGTTTTCAAATGTTAGTACTTCACAGAAATGCAGCGAACAATCCTGACAACACGTATAGTGTTTATGGAATAAGACAACAATTGGACTACTGTGCTGGAATGGTGAAATTCACTATAAACTCACAGGAAGATCCACAAGAATTTCTAATGTACTTACTACAAGTACTGGAAAACAAAAACATACCTATAAATGAAATCTTTCAGATTTCATACATGTGGAAACATACATGCACTCTGCAACAATGTGACACAAGAAGAAATCCCCAATGAACGCTTCATATATATATCAATACCAAATTGTGAATCCATTCCATTTCAGCGACTTGTACAAAATGCAAACCATGGTAGATTATGGTCTACCTGCAATTCAGATAATCGCTCCACGTTAGTAATACAAATACATAGTAAATACATAATACTAATGCTTCTACGTTACAATGCTGATGGTACCAAAAACAACTGCAAGATGACTGGATTCATACATGGTCAAATATCACTTGTTAAGAAAACCTTCACAACAATAGGGATAATCTACCACGCAGGAGCCACAACCAATTCAGGGCACTACACTGCATATATAAAAAAGAAATGTGGATGGTTTGAATGTAATGATAGTACCATTACTCTAAAGCAGAGATTACCAGGAAATCTTACAAACGCTTATTTGATGTTCTTAAAACCAAAATTTGATAACTAAACTGTATTTAAACCCTAAGTAAACTTGTGTTAAAAAATGTAAACTGTTAGAATACTCCAAAAGCTATCTAACTGCTGAAATATTCTACAACAACTAATCAGATAAATGTATACCACTAAATTAGACCAAAGAATACACAGTTAGAATACGCCAATTGGTATCTAACTGTCCCAAAATTTAACAATATCCAAATAGATAAATCAATACCACTAAAATATATCAAAAAAATAGACAGTTAGAATACGCCAATTGGTATCTAACTGCTCCAAAATTGTATAATATCAAAACAAATAAATAATATGTTACTGCTCCAAAAAAATACAACAAGCCAAAGTATAAAGCATTAGCCAGAAACAACAAGTGAACACTGAAAACAAACAAACAAATAAACTGTAGCATAACAGAAAAAGTTTTTTGTTAATCCAACATGGATTTTTTTTCCTCCCACAGACCCAATGATTTTAGCAACAAATACAGAAACTGAGCAAATTGCAGAGTACTCTGATTTGTAATCTACTAAATATGAGGGTCCAAAAAAAAAAGTATATTGATTATACAATGTAATAAGTCATTACAAAATACTAATACTAACATGCTATTTTCTTTTATCACAGAAATTAACAAGAAATACATGTACTCCGGTTACTAGACCAAACAGTAAGTATACAATAATAAGGAGAACCATAGCAGCATATCACATCCATAGTATCTAATACCTTGGTTCCTTATACATTTGTTTTTCACCCAAAGTTATAAGCAAATATGAATGTGATATGCTGCGGTGGTTGTTGCCAGGGCATAGAGTCTTGGGTGCATGGCCAAATGACCATGCACCCAAAACTCTATGCCCTGGCAACAACCACTGCAGCACATCACATCCATAGAGTCAAACATTTCAACTATGGTCTATGGAAACTTTTAATGTCCGCGGACATTATGAGTGTTCTTAGAACACTTTCAACTTGCCAGCGAACAATACGGACAGCATTTTCAGGACACCCCCTACGAACATTTCAGAACAACGCAATAGTTCTTAGAACACTTTCAACCTGACAACGAACAATACGGACAGCGTCCTCAGGACACCCCCATTTTGTTTATTTGTGACACCCCCTACGAACATTCCAGGACACCACAAGTGTTCTTAGAAACGTCTTCAGAACACCCCATTTTGTTTATTTGCGAACATTTCAGGACACCGCGAGTGTTCTTAGAACACATTCAACTTGACAGAGAACAATACGGACAGCGTCGTCAGGACACCCCCTATGAACATTCCCCAGACAACGCGAGTGTTCTTAGAAGCGTCGTCAGAACACCACCATCTTGTTTATTTGCGAACATTTCAGGACACCGCAAGTGTTCTTAGAACACATTCAACTTGACAACGAACAATACGGACAGTGTCCTCAGGACACCCCCATTTCGTTTATTTGTGAACATTTCAGGACACCATGAGTGTTCTAAGAACACATTCAACTTGACAGAGAACAATACGAACAGCATCTTCAGGACACCCCCTACGAACATTTCAGAACAACGCGAGAGTTCTTTGAGCACATTCAACTTGACAGAGAACAATACGGACAGCGTCCTCAGGACACCCCCATTTTGTTTATTTGTGAACATTTCAGGACACTGCGAGTGTTCTTAGAATACATTCGACTTGCCAGCGAACAATACGGACTACGCCTTCAGGACACCCCCTACGAACATTCCAGGAAACCGCAAGTTTTCTTAGAAATGTCCTCAGAACACCCCCATTTTGTTTATTTGCAAACATTTCAGGACACGGCGAGTGTTCTTAGAACACATTCAACTTGACAGAGAACAATACGGACAGCGTCCTCAGGACACCCCCTACGAACATTCCCCGGACACCGCGAGTGGTCTTATAAGCGTCTTCCGAACACCACCATCTTGTTTATTTGCGAACATTTCAGGACTCCGCGAGTGTTCTTAGAACACATTCAACTTGACAGAGAACAATACGGACAGCATCCTCAGGACACCCCCATTTTGTTTATTTGCGAACATTTCAGGACACCACGAGGGTTCTTAGAACACATTCAACTTGTCAGCCACAACCCCCATTCACATTTGCGAACATTTCAGGACACAGCGAGTGTTCGACAACGTCTTCAGAACACCCCCATTTTGTGTATTTACAAACATTTCAGGACACTGCGAGTGTTCTTAGAACATGTTGAACTTGACAACGAACAATACCGACAGCGTCCTCAGGACACCACCATTTTGTTTATTTGCAAACATTTCAGGACACTGCAAGTGTTCTTAGAAGAGTTTCAGTTTTCTTGCGAACAAAACGGACACATATTGAGTCCTCAGA
Source organism: Ambystoma mexicanum (assembly GCF_040938575.1). NCBI lineage: Eukaryota > Metazoa > Chordata > Amphibia > Caudata > Ambystomatidae > Ambystoma > Ambystoma mexicanum. The sequence continues at coordinate 576,518,970 of NC_090929.1, forward strand.
ACACCCCCATTCAGTTTATTTAGAACATTTCAGAACACCCTTGATGTCCGCAGACAAATCGAACACAAACAGCATGTCTAACACATAAAAAACACAACTTTCATACTATCTCACACACTCTCACCCTCCCCAAACACTCCTACACACCAACGCACTCTACTACATACAAATTTTGTACAAAGTTTCACTGCGCTGTCCGCGGACGACCGCGAAGCCAAGATGGCGGGCGCTACCAAAAATCTGACGTGCTTCACGCTCCACGCCGTCCAATCAGCGAACATCACGCAAGCCGATTGGCCAATCAGGACACTGTCTGTGGAGCGAAAAGGGAAGTGTGTCCGCGGACCGAACACAGATATCACTAATTTTTTTTTACCTACTTTTTGGTCATTTAAAAAAAAACTACTGGACGGATGTTCACCAAATTTGCAAAAGCACGCTTTCGGGACCAAGCCGCTGCTCCTGGTCCATTTGGTGAAAATCCGTCCAGCGGTTTGGGCTGTAGACGCGAGCAAATTTTTTTCCCATTCAGTCTATGGGGAAAAAAAGTTTTGGGACCCCCCTGTAACTTTGCCCCCCTGGACGAATCCTCACCAAACTTTGCAAAAAAATTCAGAGTGACCCAAATACTTTTTTTGCAAAGTTTGGTGAGGATTCGTCCAGGGAGAGCGAAGTTATAAGCCGCCCAAAAAGTGTTCTTCCTATGGAAACAGCAACTTAACCATAACTACATGGCACCTACCGTATGTATATATATACATTTTTGTTATTAGTATTCATCCTAACTTCTCATTCATTTCTTTAGACCCACCACACCAACCTCACCCACTTACCTGCTCCGATGAACCCTTTTAATCATTCCATGAGCTACTCATCTTAATGCTAATCACCTTACTGACTTACTTGCCTATATGCTAATGTGACTACCATGCCTCTCATGCCTACTGGTTTCTCCAGATTGCTCCAACCTCTGAAATTCATGTTTCGGGTGAAAATGTTTTATTTGATGAATGTGAACAACTGGTTCTACAGTCAGATCCCCTTCCTTTGTCATTATTCTTTATACTACATGTGAAACCTTGTCCACAATTCTGAATGGGCCGCAACAGGATGCCATACATTTGGTATTCCTAATCTTGCTTTTCAAGAATTTGAAGTTATACACCAGTTCCCTTATTTTATACTCTCTAACAGATTACTTCTTGTCATAGTATGATTTGGCGCTGTCTGCTGCTCTTTCCAGATTTTACTGAGCTAATGCAAATGTGTGCTGCAGATGCTTACTCAGCTCTTCCACAAAACCATGAATTGTGGATGCATTCACTAAGACCTGCTCAGTGGTTCTGTACAATAAATGTTGGGAAACTACCATTTTCTTGTCTGTGATAAGTTCATGTAGACTGAGATTTATAAACTTCGATGGTGTCGCCCTAATGGCCATCAGTACCAAAGGTAGTCACACATCCCAACTAGACCCTGCTTCAGCCACAAACATTTTAATAATATCAATTGGTTACAACGTTCTACTCCACCACTAGAAGATGGCTGCTACGAAAGATATAGCTTCCTTTTTACTCCCAGAATCTGCACCATCCTGGTCATTACTGCACTGTTAAAATTGCTTCCACAGCATAATTCTATTCTTTGAGGCAAACCAAACCTAGAAAACGTGTGGCTCACTAATAACATAGCTGCTCTCTATGCACTACATTCAGGAGCCGGTATGCATTCCAACCATTTTGACATCACACAGCGTACTGTTAGAATGTATTTGTTTTCCTGTGATGATCTTTGTACTGGACACATTACATCTATTTGCCAATCTGACCATGGAAGTGTCAACTTATTTCTTTAATGGTGCTCCATGTGTTGGGGAGGCGGGCTGCAACTGTGCACACACCAAACACCACAGGTATATAACTCCAATCTTGGGACATATGCGACCAATAAGCATATTCTTTCCATATTTCCAGTGTTTTCTGCATACCTCTATGCCCCACTGTTATCGCATCATGGATGTGATGTAGCATTCACCCCCGAAATGACAGAGGGACCACCCATTAGAACTAATCTGAAATTGATTTCCAGACTAACAATCTGTCTTGCAGTTGAAACTGCTTTTTATTCTTCAACATAACCCTCAGTTTCTCCTTCCTTTGCAGTCCTCCTCTGTTAATGGGTTTTGCTCCGTAGCTGACACATGATTGCACAACATACCTATGACAGGCCATTGTTTTGTGCTTAGATCAAATCGTGATTGGGCCTGTCAAGGCGCCACTGCACCATTGGTTGATCAATTGTTCCCTGAGATTTGGAACGTGATACCAAAGCCACTTTGATCTCACTGAGCAAGTGTTCAGTAGGAAACAGTTCCCCCATCACTGATCCAATTTTAACCAATTGATCAGCCTTGTCATTCTCTTCCTTAGTCCCCCCTGGTGTTTTGGAACACCCTTGTATCTCCCTCCAGTGAATTTTCATCTCATTCACTGAAACAGGATTATCAATGGCCTGAATCAGTTTTCCATGTTTGAGTGATTTCTTTTGTTACAAGTAACATCCCTCTCAGCTTCTACCCTGGCAAGTATTCCACAAAACTATTCTGGGCATAGTCAGAATCGGTAACCAACACGACCGGGAAAAGTTTCCAGAGCTGATTCTCTTACTCTGCGAAAATTGAGGGGTGGGTGATTAGTTTCGACAATGACCCGTTCCACTTGAATAATGGGGCAGTAATGCAAAAAAAGGTAGCAGGCGCCCCTCTCTCGAAAGAACACGGCATGATAACCTGTTCAGTGGTTATTAACCACATTGAGAGTTCGCAGCCATTGCTTTTTGCTCACTGTTCCTTCACAGATGGGAAATATCCATTTGCATATCAGTCTTTGTCCCGCCCACAAGGGCAGTCCAGCACCAAAATGCTATGGCAATTCCTCTCTGAACAAGAGTACCATCAGCAACCCCATACACGTGTTTCAGCCTTGTTGGGCATCATCAGTGAGGTGAAGCTGAGCCTCTCTAAGCACAGTGAGCAGGGAGTCCAAGTCTGGTTGCCCCCAGGTAACCAACCCCAAGTTCCTTTCAAAAATACAAAAAAGGTAGCAGGCACCCCTCTCTCGAAAGAACACGGCATGATAACCTGTTCAGTGGTTATTAACCAGATTGAGAGTTCGCAGCCATTGCTGTTTGCTCATTGTACCTTCACAGATGGGAAATATCCATTTGCATAACAGTCTTTGTCCCGCCCACAAGGGCAGTCAAGCACCGAAATGCTATGGCAATTCCTCTCTGAACAAGAGTACCATCAGCAACCCCATACACGTGTTTCAGCCTTGTTGGGCATCATCAGTGAGGTGAAGCTGAGCCTCTCTAAGCACAGTGAGCAGGGAGTCCAAGTCTGGTTGCCCCCAGGTAACCTAGGGTGACCAACCCCAAGTTCCTTTCAAAAATACAAAAAAGGTAGCAGGCGCCACTCTCTCGAAAGAACACGGCATGATAACCTGTTCAGTGGTTATTAACCACATTGAGAGTTTGAAGCCATTGCTTTTTGCTCACTGTACCTTCACAGATGGGAAATATCCATTTGCATATCAGTCTTTGTCCCGCCCACAAGGGCAGTCCAGCACCGAAATGCTATCGCAATTCCTCTCTGAACAAGAGTACCATCAGCAACCCCATACACATGTTTCAGCCTTGTTGGGCATCATCAGTGAGGTGAAGCTGAGCCTCTCTATGCACAGTGAGCAGGGAGTCCACGTCTGGTTGCCCCCAGGTAACCTAGGGTGACCAACCCCAAGTTCCTTTCAAAAATACGAAAAAGGTAGCAGGCGCCCCTCTCTCGAAAGAACACGGCATGATAACCTGTTCAGTGGTTATTAACCACATTGAGAGTTCGCAGCCATTGATTTTTGCTCACTGTACCTTCACAGATGGGAAATATCCATTTGCATATCAGTCTTTGTCCCGCCCACAAGGGCAGTCAAGCACCGAAATGCTATGGCAATTGCTTTCTGAACAAGAGTACCATCAGCAACCCCATACACGTGTTTCAGCCTTGTTGGGCATCATCAGTGAGGTGAAGCTGAGCCTCTCTAAGCACAGTGAGCAGGGAGCCCACGTCTGGTTGCCCCCAGGTAACCTACCCCAAGTTCCTTTCAAAAATACAAAAAAGGTAGCAGGCGCCCCTCTCTCGAAAGAACACGGCATGATAACCTGTTCAGTGGTTATTAACCACATTGAGAGTTTGAAGCCATTGCTTTTTGCTCACTGTACCTTCACAGATGGGAAATATCCATTTGCATATCAGTCTTTGTCCCGCCCACAAGGGCAGTCCAGCACCGAAATGCTATGGCAATTCCTCTCTGAACAAGAGTACCATCAGCAACCCCATACACGTGTTTCAGCCTTGTTGGGCATCATCAGTGAGGTGAAGCTGAGCCTCTCTATGCACAGTGAGCAGGGAGTCCACGTCTGGTTGCCCCCAGGTAACCTAGGGTGACCAACCCCAAGTTCCTTTCAAAAATACGAAAAAGGTAGCAGGCGCCCCTCTCTCGAAAGAACACGGCATGATAACCTGTTCAGTGGTTATTAACCACATTGAGAGTTCGCAGCCATTGCTTTTTGCTCACTGTTCCTTCACAGATGGGAAATATCCATTTGCATATCAGTCTTTGTCCCGCCCACAAGGGCAGTCAAGCACCGAAATGCTATGGCAATTCCTTTCTGAACAAGAGTACCATCAGCAACCCCATACACGTGTTTCAGCCTTGTTGGGCATCATCAGTGAGGTGAAGCTGAGCCTCTCTAAGCACAGTGAGCAGGGAGTCCACGTCTGGTTGCCCCCAGGTAACCAACCCCAAGTTCCTTTCAAAAATACAAAAAAGGTAGCAGGCACCCCTCTCTCGAAAGAACACGGCATGATAACCTGTTCAGTGGTTATTAACCACATTGAGAGTTCGCAGCCATTGCTGTTTGCTCACTGTACCTTCACAGATGGGAAATATCCATTTGCATATCAGTCGTTGTGCCGCCCAAGGGCAGTCAAGCACCGAAATGCTATGGCAATTCCTCTCTGAACAAGAGTACCATCAGCAACCCCATACACGTGTTTCAGCCTTGTTGGGCATCATCAGTGAGGTGAAGCTGAGCCTCTCTAAGCACAGTGAGCAGGGAGTCCACGTCTGGTTGCCCCCAGGTAACCTAGTGTGACCAACCCCTAGTTCCTTTCAAAAATGCAAAAAAGGTAGCAGGCGCCCCTCTCTCGAAAGAACACGGCATGATAACCTGTTCAGTGGTTATTAACCACATTGAGTGTTCGCAGCCATTGATTTTTGCTCACTGTACCTACACAGATGGGAAATATTCATTTGCATATCAGTCTTTGTCCCGACCACAAGGGCAGTCCAGCACCGAAATGCTATGACAATTCCTCTCTGAACAAGAGTACCATCAGCAACCCCATACACGTGTTTCAGCCTTGTTGGGCATCATCAGTGAGGTGAAGCTGAGCCTCTCTAAGCACAGTGAGCAGGGAGTCCACGTCTGGTTGCCCCCAGGTAACCTAGGGTGACCAACTGCTCTTCACCCGTTTGGATCCCCATCAGCTGGGCTTGCATCCTTCTTGCAACGTTAGCCTCCCTCAATCAGTTTCACTATGGCCTTTCACTCAAAAACGTATCATTCAACAGTCTCAATGTCTTTTTAAACAACTATCCATTGGACATACCTCAGCCGGGTTCACACTTGTCATCACAATGTTCAAGGTATATGCCTGTTTACCCTCAGTTTCCAGACATCCCTCTGTTGGGTTCACATTTGCCAGTTTTACAATTCAATCAGATTTCTCCAATGTGTCAAAGACTTTTGAGTGTACGAGGGGTTTTGCTTGACCCTCGTAGGACCACTTTGACACTTTACACTGGCCTCTCCTAAGGCCTCTTGGTTCTCCTAGTTTCAACAAAACAACACAACCCAAAAAGGGTTCAGTAAAAGTCATGCGAATGAACGTCCCGCAATGCCTGACCACTCTGTTTTAGAACCTTTTACTAGGGTTTCTTTAAAGTTCAATTACACAAGTTCTTTGTTCGACGAGGTTGCTGCCTGCAACCTTGGGCCCAGCACAGTTTGGTTTTACTATCTGTCTTCTTTGACACATCTGCTGTGCTGAACAGATGGATTTTCTTGTCTTGGGAGTCAAGGATGGCACCACAGCGGCAAGTGCTTCTCCCCAGTTCGGCTATCAGCGCAGGAGGGCGTGTGTACCATTGACACCTACCACACCACACGCCAGCTGAACTTCCCAGTCTTATGATTTCCCTTTCGGAGGCTTTGCTGGTCTGAGTTGAAAAAGGCAAGGGCAAATCCCTCCTCGTCGTCCCTCCAGGTCTCTCCACCTTTCTCCTCTGTTTGAACTCCCGGTATAGAATAGCTGCTTCCTCATGCATTTGGCCTCGCTCAAAATGTGCTCTTGTGCTCAGACTTTTATCCCTGTGGGGAAGGGAAAGGGCCGCCAGGTGTGTGTACTTGTTGTAAATTGCCTAACTCTGCCTGACCCTTTTGTTGGGACATGTCAGTTAAATGGCTCTGGGGTTAGTCCATGTTCGTGTCAGAAAAGGCTGGGGGTGTAGAGCTTCTAAGTATCCTATGGGGTAGGATGGGAAAAGGTGTTTAAGGGAAGGGGTACCGCAACTCACCCGTCAGCATCCCATTTCCACTCTCCGAGGATCCCTCATCCAGGTGATCCTCCTGCACTGGTCTGTAGGATATTTTGTGTAAATTTGGGGTCTGGCGGTATTTTCTTACCAGCAGAAGAGTGGTAGTTTAGAAATACTTATCCTCGCATTTAGATTGGGTTTGTTCTCACATCATCCTAGAGACCAGACCTTATTATATTATATTGGCGAATCCAGTAATATGTATTGGTGGCAGTATTTGGTGGTAATAGATTACATAGTGGTGAGCATAATTTTCCTGCCCTAAATTATAGCCCCATCATACACAAAACTTTCCTTACTATTATAATACTCTTAGTGATCTATAGAGGGCCTCGGACCTACATTCAGAGACACCACACTTTTACATAGAGTGCCACCTACAACCTATGGCAGGTATCACTGATTTATTTACCCCAGTGAACTATGCGTCCGTACGCCTCATTACTGGTTCATAAACCCCCTGTAATCTATATATTGTATTAGATTTCCCCAGACAACATGCACTGGGGAACACACGCATACACCTATTTATTACCGCTAAGTCTATCTGCATGAACAGGTTGGCAGCTGTATTACCAAAGAACACAAATCTTCCCCACGTCTGCATAGGCAAACCCAAAACAATGAAAACTCAGAAGCATTTATATGTATATATATATATCTTATATTGTAAACAATTACAATGTCATGATACAGTTCTTACCATTTACATTTCAGCACTACCTGTAACAAAATGAGACGAGAAAAACAAAACCACAGATGCAGATGCAATCCTTTTCAAACTAGGCGTCACATTTTATAATTCAACACATGAGGAATAAAAATGCAAGGGATTTTCTTTTGCTTTGCTACTCTAACTGCCTGTTATTTTTAGATCACATTCTTCAAACAATCGCATCAGATAACCTAACTTAGACTTGTATGCTCACCAAAGATGTGCTGTTCCCTCTCCCACACAATCTGCTTTCGCTCGCTTCAGAAGGACAAGCCCAGTCAGCATGGATTGCCTCTGTTATCTCGGATGTTTGAAGTGTGTGGCGAAAACATAGAGTTCTCAAGCCAGCGCACTAGGCACGTCTGTCTGAGAGCCCAATCATTATCTGAACTAACTCTCCCTCTGCCCTTGTTCCCCCAGCAAGGTTCGGCACCTTCCCATTTTGCTTACGTAGCAAAACTGCAGAAGATACACTGCTCCAATCAAATTGAAGTCAGCATCACCCTTCCTTTAGCACAACAGACCAGTTACACAGTGAGCAACTGTAACTAATATCATTTCCTGGTATGCAGGCTCTCTGCTTACTGCAAACAGAGAACAATAAGGGAGAAAAAAATTCAGTACACGTTTGAAAAATGAATTTCAGAATATGTATTTTCACCCCATTTTGCACATAGAGATTACATTATAATGTTAATAAGTTAGCTCTAGTAATTAGTCATTGTTAATTAAGTCGGTTAGTTAGATGAATAATGTAGTCTCCTATGTATGAGGTATTTTAAAGAAGAGAGAAAAAAATAATTTCTGGTGCACTTTTAAACTTGCAGCTTCACATTGCTTTTTGCTGTATTATAAATCCTGTCTCCAGCCACATACTCACATATTATGCTAGCAACATAGACTGGCTCTATGTGTATGCCACATTATGGCTGGCAACAAAATGCTGTCACATTCAGTGAGGCGCTATACACTCTAAGGCGCTATAATGCGCTATATTTCGCTATATACGACTATATTATCCCTCCTTTCTACAATTTGGCAGTGTTCCAAGCCACAATTGGAGGAAACCCAACTTGTGCTCCTCTTTTTCTTTCCATTATGGCAACTCAATAATAAACATTCAACTTTTTCACAATAAATCACTGCTTAACCACCATAAAACCAAAATTCATCTGAAATGAGTTCATCAGTTCTTACAAAATGTTATACATATTTCTTCCCAACTGAAGTGTCCATAGTCCAATGTCCAAAAGACATTCATTTAAGTGTAGATCAACATTTTAAGTTCAATAACAAAATAATAAAATAAAATAATTAATTAAAACAAAAAATCAACATAACTAATTAAAATAATTAAATAAAACAATAAAGTTGTGAGACTCCATCGCCCATACTTCCAGTATGCATCGTAAATAATGTATCCACAACGCCGAAGCTTCAGTTCAATATTGTTTCACAAATAATGTCCACCTCTGAGACGTCCCAACCAGCAACATCACTTCATCTGGTTCATTTGATGTATTCTTTCATTCTGGCACTCTTGGATGCTTTTCATGGGAGTCATCTCTCTTGGCGTCCCGGTTACTTTGTCTTCACCTCCATCCGGAGGCATTACTTGATCTTCACTCCAGGAGTCCATCATCTCCTGTGTCCTCTGGTCCTGTGACCTCTGACCTCAAAACACAGGTTAATGATTCTAAATCAAATAGAAAATAGACAGATTAAGTACATAGCACAATACCAATTTCATCCTATTACCAAAAATAAAATATATATATTCCAAAAATGTTGCCCTTTTTCTTTGGTCTCTGAAAGTAAGCACATGTTAGAGAGAAAGCGAACAAGACATCATTGAACATTAAACATATCTCAACCTTGCAATAAAATAATATCATTTACTTCAGGCCCCCCCTTTTTTCACATAAAGTATTTTTATTTACATTTACTCCATTACAACAATTAATAACATCTATTTTTATTTCTCTGGTATTGGGCACTATAAATAAAACCATGTGTTTTCTTGCATGTATTTAGGGCAATTGATCTGTTTCTACTTGCTCAAGTCTCCTTACCTCATGTTTGGGATGCCAGGGCTTAATTTGGTTAACATGAACAAATTGCTCTGTTACCGTTTCACCTTCAGTTCTTAAAATTTTATAAACCACTGGAGACACCTTATCTATAATTTGAAATGGCCCCTGCCAGGCCGCCAGAAATTTAGAATGTTTCTGTTTGCCTTTTCCAAAATGAAATTTAAACACCTGATCTCCTACACTATACTCTTTCACAGATGTCTTTTTTTTATCATAATATGATTTTGTACCGTCAGCAGCCCTTTCCAAATTCTGCTGCAAAAAATCAAATGCATGTTGTAAATGCTTCCTCAGTTCTTCCACATATTCATGAACTGTAGATGTGCTTACAAGTGTCTGCTCATGTGTCCTGCATAGCTGTCAATACTTCATGAGGGCTGCTCCCTGTTGCTTTGGCAGGAGTTGATCTGATTGCCATCAAAACCAGAGGTAAACATAAATCCCAGCTGGAACCTGCCTCTGCTACAGACTTCTTTAATATATCCACAACAGACCTATTACAACGTTCAACACATCCAGAAGAGGTGGGTCTGAATGCAATATGCAGCTTTCTTTTCACCCCCAGTATCTGCCACACCTTAGACATTAAAGTGCTTGTGAAATGACTTCCTCTATCTGATTTTATTCTTTGTGGTAACCCAAATCTTGAAAATATATGATTTACCAGTAATGTAGCTGCTGTTTGGGCACTACAATCTGGTGCAGGAATACACTCTATCCATTTTAACATTAAACAAACTACACTCAAAATATAACGGTTTCCCCTGCTCGACCTTTTTACAGGTCCTACATAGTTTATTTGCAGATCTGACCATGGAAGTAATGCAAGTGGGGCCCTATGCATTGGTGAAGCAGGTTTAAATTGGGCACATACTAGACATGCCCTAGTATATAATTCCACATCTTGGGACATATGTGGCCAGTAAGCATAATCTTTCAGTATCTCTAATGTTTTTTGTGCACCTCTGTGTCCTGCAGTTATTGCAACATGTGCATGGTGTAGCATTAGCCCTCTGAATGAAAGGGGTACCACCCACTGTATTTGTCCTGTATGGATTCCCTAATCATGAGTCCATCCTGTAGTTTAATTCGATTTTTATTCTTTAATAGCACCCTCAACTCTTCTTTTCCCACACAATCATTTTCTGTTAAAGGATTTTGTTCAGGGTCTATTAAATGATTATAATAGATTCTCAATATTGGATCATTTTTTTGTGCCTTAATCAGGTCTTGATCTGGTGTATCACAACTCCATTGCACTACTGGTTGTTCTACCTCTTTTAGAGCTTTAGATCGTGTAATTCCATCAATCTGTATTTCACCAAGTAAATGTTCAATACGGAGCAATTCTGCCATCACAGCCCCAACTTTAGCTAGATGATCTGCCTTATAATTTCCTTCCTTATCCTCTCCTGGAGTATTTAAATGTCCACGGATTTTTCTCCAGTATATTGTCAAATCATTCTCTGACACCAATTTGTCTATAGCCTGTATCATTTTTCCATGTTTGAAAAGCTTTTTATTGTATGCAATCATACCTCTTGCTTTCCAGCCAGGCAAATATTCCACAAAGCTATTCTGTGCATAATCAGAATCAGTCACCAGGAATATTTCACTAAATTTATTATCAACTGCAGTAGTAATTGCTTTATAAATGGCTGTCAATTCTGCTACTTGACTGCTCCTAGCCCCAATTCTCATCCCTACACTGGGAATATCTTCACATCTCAACCAGACATTTCCTATTCCTGACACCAATTGTTTATTACTGTCATTTTCAATGTGGAAAGCACAACTGTCAACATATACAGTTGTCAAATCCTTGCATGTCTTTTCATCAAAAGCTTTATGTGGTGATTGTCCAAACTCCTTTAAACTAGATTCCACTTCTATTTCATTTGATACATGTTCTCAGCTGCACAGTCATGTAGATCTGCTAAACCTTGAGCAATTGGGCTCTTTTTATTTTGGCCATACCTCACTTCTACAGGAAAGCCTTTAATGCTAGTGTCAATGAAGTAATTCTGGACTGTACTAGGTTGCCTGACCTAATTCTTTTACTCTCTAAAAACTGCAATGGTTGATGATGTGTCTCAATGATTACCTTTTCCCCTGTACAATGGGGTGGAAATGCTGTAGCACCCACAGAATGGTCAAAAGGGCCTTTTCACATTCACTGAATTTAATTTCAACTTGGGAAAATGCCTTACCTGCATAAGCAATGGTTTTGTGATTCACATCATGTTTTTGTGATAACACTGCTGACATACAATGTTCGGAGAAACCTATTTCTATAAAGAAATCCCTATTCTTTATGGGGTATGCTAAACATGCTGCCTTTATAAAACATTCCTTTAACTTAGCCACTGCCTCAGATTGCTCTTTTTCCCATTTCCAGGGTATATTCAGCTTCAATACTTTAGTCAATGGCTGAGTAATTTCAGCATAATTTCCAATAAACTTTCTGTTATATGCCATAATTCCTAACAAACATTTAAGCCTTTCACACGTCTAGGGTCTTTTAGTTTTTGCATGGCTTCTGCCTTCTTCTTTTGTGGGTTTAGTCCATGTTCAGTCACTTCATGGCCTAGAAAATTCACCTTTTTCTTGCACCATTGTGCTTTTTGTAAAGATACTTTGGCACCTGCCTTTTGCAATTGGCCGAGAACATGTCTAATTTCATCAAAATGGCTTTTTAAGCTTTAATTTTTTATCAGAACATCATCCACGTAAACTATAGTTCCTCTTTCCGCTGCATCAGGCATAGCCTTTCTCAAAAATATGCTAAATTCACTCCCACTATTGACGTACCCGAATGGAGTTCTAACCCATGCGTATTGGGTCTTATCAAATGAAAATGAAAATAAATTCTGAATCTCCTCTGCCAATGCCACACACCAATATCCAGATGTGAGATCTAATGTGGTAAACACCTTTGAGCAATGCACCTGAGCTAAGCCTTGATCAATGAATGGCAGTGGCCATCTGGACATTGGCACTCTTTTATTTAATTCTCTCAAATCTGCACAGAGACGCCATTGACCATTTGGCTTTAACACACCTAAAATAAGAGTGTTGGATGTGCTAAGAATGGGCCTGATAATTCCCGAGACTCCAAATTTTTAATTATTTATGCCAGCAACTCTAAACATGCCAGTGGTAATCTATACTGGCACACAATTACTGGATTTCTACTACACCCTTCTGGTAATGTGGCAACATGTAAATCAGTTAGTCCACAATCGTATGCATTTTTAGCAAATACCTCTTTAAACTCCATAAATATTTTCCTCAATTCATTTTTATCTTCATCGCTATCGCATGCATCTGCTGACAAAATCTGCTCCTCTACCATTTTTGAAAATTCTGGGAAATCCTCCAGTGGAGGAATCTCTGTGCTTTCTTCCAACTGTGTGGTTGTGTCTATCTGTAAAGCTTCCACTTTTAAATATATTGGCATATCAGCTTCCACTTCAATGTGCTGATTTTCTGTTTCACTTTCATTTAAATCAAATACTATATAATCTTCTTGATGACAGCACACTGTCTCATTTGAATCATAGGGGTACACAGAATTAATTTTAAAGATCCCTTTGGACTGAGAATCCAGGTATTCTGGCAACACACAACCTGCATCTACATACCTTTCAGGGATATTTCTAATCACCATGTTATTTAGATCTGCAGTATAATGTGATTTTTGTATGGCCATTTCTAATGAAGAATTTTCCTCTAAATTAATATCCTGACCCCCTTTATTATTCACCATAATGTTTACAGACCCTTCACCAACATCTATCAATGGAATGTATCCATAATCCAGGCCTTGCTGTTTTATGGATTCATTCAAGCACACAAATGTATCAGAATCTTTCATCTGCTGTCCATTTTTGCACGTTAGCGTTATTGCAACCTGCTTGGTGAATACAGGAATACTAGTATCCTTCCTCAGTTGTAATTCAATTGCATATGGGACCAGTTGTGCGCAATGATAAGCCCTTCTTATGTCTTCCAATACAGGTGCAGGCCCACCTAGCCGTGACCATATTTTTTGATTAAGGAAATCTAACACCATACGCATTCTGTGCATGATATCATTGCCCATGTAAAATTAATTTTGGGTTCCATTCACTATCCATACATTATGATAAATTGTTTTCTGCCCAATGTTAATCTTTAGCATGCATCTGCCTGCAATTCGGTTTTCAAAGTCTGGACTGTCCAAACCAGAGACATATTGGTTTTTAATTCAAAATTTTGGGATCTCCTCTCTTTCCATTATTTTCTGCAGTAATTTCTCGTTAATAAAGCTTCTTTCTTGTTCAAGCGCTAAGTTAGCTTTTATCCCTTTGGAATGGTCATTTATACCAATGTGAACCCATGGTTGCTCATCTTCCATGTGTATTTCAGCAATAGTAGTAATGTGTTTTTCTGGGTCTGTTTTAGGAGTAGTATTCTGTTTGCATTCATTCTCTTTTAAATAAAAGTATAATGTGTGCTCATCTATTTCAGTTTGCCATTTTTTCTTAGGGTCTAAATAAATCCGTACAGATTGTTTCTCATTTTCACTTTGCATTTTATCTTGACACATCAAGATAACAGTGACGCTAGGTATATAGCTATTCTGGTATTCTGGAGGTATACCTCCACTGCATCATTCGTTTTGGCAACTGTGTGGCATTCATTTATATTGCTGTTTGGTGATTTTATTTTCTTAGGTCTCAATGTTTTTTTTTTATTAATGACCACAGTACTCCATTCACCCCATCTATGAGAGGAGACAATCTTTTCAGGCAATCTGTCCCCATCAGAAATGGGATTTCACAAATAGATGTGATCAATACCTCCTGTTTCATTCTGTGTTTTCCTATTTTTATGTCAACTTCAGTAACACCTATAATAGGTACCTTCTCACCGTTAGAACTATGCACTGGACCTTCACTTTGCCTCACTGGGATCTGATTCTGTGGAGATCTCCCTTCATTGATACGTTTTACCAAGTCTATGGACATATTTGTGGCCTGTGCGCCGGCGTCAATCATCACAAATGTATTGCATTTCTCTTCTACAGTGATGGTAGCCTACTACCTGTCTTCAACTTCCTCTAATACACATAAAAAGTGTGAATTCTTACTGATTTCATGACTCACCTTTCTGAGGCCTTTTTCACTTATGGCTAAGCACATTGGTAAAAGGAAAGATATTTTTCCCTCCTTTCTGTCCATTTCTGCATGAGAGACTTTATTCATTTCCCCATGTTCAGAGGTTTTTTGCAGTGTGGCCACTGTTCGCCCATCCATCCAGGGATCATCAGAGGTCACATTACCATCCTCCAACTGAACATGTGTGACAACATCACTTAGCAATTTGTCATTTTCTAACTCTGTGCATTTGTAATTATTTAGTATGGTACCAGTCCTTTTAACTTCTTCAAAAATATGTGGCTCAAAGAATTCTTCGAGTGATCGACCTGTACCCTCCTTTTGAGTATTTATTTTTTCTGCCTGTGTTTGGTTATTGTTTTGATTGCCCAGGGAAGGAGTTCTAGCATCCCCACTTACTCCCTGTTCACTGGTATTCCCCATGCATGAGTCATTTTTCTTAAATCTGTCTCGTTGTTCTTTTGGAATTTCAGGTTTTCCTTTCTCATTGGTACAAATCTCCAATGTTTGATTTAGCTTTGGGTTAAACCAAACTTCTTTTTTAGAAGTATCTGCACTTTCTGTCACATGTTCACTTACTGGTACTTACATTTTTAAATCATTGGGCATCTCAGAGTCATTATGCAAAATCACATCAGAGCAATCTGTTTTCTTAGCACTGCAGGTATTATAAATACATAGGGCCTCATCACGAGTTGGGCAGTATAGCCCTACCGCCAAGCCCCGCAGTGCTATTAGCGCCGGATCACAGGTTTGGCGGAAGGGTTATTGCCCATTCCCCATTGGGCCCATTCGGGAATTCCTCATTCCCCATTGGGCCCAATGGGGAAAATGTGCGCTATTATAGTAATTGCGCCGAAAATCAGCAATTTTGCAGTGGATTTCCCCCCAGATCAGAGCTGGGGAAATCCGCCAAAGCCATGATCTGGCGGTCCCTTAAATCCAGCGGTAATAGCGCTACCGCCGCATTTAAGGGTTACCGCCAGACTTGTGATGAGGCCCTAGTCACTTATCAGAAACCACCCGGTCAGTGCTATGGCCTTCTGCCCCCTCCTTTGATGACTGTTTTTGTGCTGTACAGAGCTTTCCTATTTGCCCAGCCAACATTTTCACTTGGGCCTCGAGACACTGGAATCTTTCCATTTCTCTAGAATCCTCTCTCTGTGGCCTAGATCTATATTGGTTGTTTTCCCCCTGACTTAATCTATTCTGATGCCTCTCGGGAGAATGATTTCTATTGGGATTGTTCCTGAACTCTTGATTTATATGTGGCGGGGAGCGGAGGGCAACCATCTTTGGTTGTAATCCCCTGGTGATGGTGAATCATTGTATTGACGTGGAGCATAATTCGTATTCTGCCTCATGTCCTGTCTCTTATTTTGTGGGTATTGACTCCTATGTTGATTCCCATTATCAGTAAATCGATCCACATATTGGGGTCTATCCTGATTACCATATATCATGGTGTTGGGATCAAATCTGCTCTGTGTCCCCAATGTCTGGTAGGGACCATTATTTCTTTGATCCTGACTTTGCCTCTGGTTATTGTTCATACCTGACATATCAGGCCAATATCCTGCCCGGGGCCCGTCCCCTAAGTACCTAGGGCTAATGTAATTCTCTCTATTACTAGGGTCATGTGATTGAAACATTGGTGTAGGGAGTGGCAATCTCTGTTGATTACCCCCTTGTTCAGGTGTCAAATTATTTTTACCTGGACTTTGAGCAGACTCAAGGGACATTTTGGCTGACCTGATCTCCATCACTGTTGCTGAGGTTTCTTTAGATTTTGGTCTAGTGGCTTTCATTTTATCATTTTCTCTACCCTGACAATAGAGTAGCTCATATAGTTTTGTGCTTTGGTGTACAAGCCATTCAAGTGATTTGTCACGGTCAATTTCACGGACCAACTGTGATATGATGTCTTTCTGTAGCCCATAGAAGTAGGCAGATTTAAACTCATTGGAATTGGGGTCAAAGGATACATCAAAACGAGAAAAAGCTCTTTTCAAGTCTTGCAAAAATTGGCAAGGTAACGTGTTAGGCCCAGCGGTAATCGTGTAAGAAACCTTTTTAGCCTCTTGCAATGACTGGAAAGGAGAAAAATGATGTCTAATCTCTTTTTCAAACTCTGCCAATGTCATGTTCTGCTGTTCATTTAATCCACTAATGATGCTGGCTGTGGGAGCATCTAGAGTTAAATGAAAATATTGCCTGTATTGTTCCTTAAGTATCTGGAGAGCTTTAAATATATCATGCACCGCTTCTAAGTGGTCCTCTATGCAGCACTCCCCTCCTTTTTTAAATGGTTTGATCAGAGCTTTGATGGATTTCATTATCTTTATGGGGCTACTCGTTGCTATGCACGGAATTGCACTACTTTGTGATTCAATCCTGGTTTCAGGTGTATGGGATTGGTGGCGGTCCCCACTGGGTGTATCAAATCCCCCAAGGGTGCTGCAACCAAGTTCTGTCACCGGTCTAATCACTGGGGCACTAGGATTCACCTCAACTACATTGAATGTGGTGCCCTGCCGTCTATCCTGGGACCTGGAAATGCATATCTGCTGTTCCAAATCATGCACTTCTTAAGGAGCCTATCTGCCTCCTTATGCAAATACTTGTTTTCCTCACTCAATTTATTAATTACCTCCTGCATATCACCCATTTGCATTTGGCATTCATTGAATTCTTTGTTTCTCTTGTCTCGTTCTTGAAACATTTTAACCATTTCCTGTTCAGCATTTTGGAGATCACTTTCTTTTCCACAATGTTCGTTTTGCAAAATCTGCATTTCCAAAAACACCTAATCTTTGTCTTGCCTAATATGGTCTACCAACGCTTTCAAATGTACCAATTCTTGTTCACTATCCTCAAACTGTTTCTTGCTTTTAGAAAATTGAATATCAAGATCCCTACATTTTAACTACATGTCTTTTTGACATAACTCCAATTCTGCTCTTAACATTTCCTCTTTTTTACTTGCCCCATCCAGATCAGCTTTTAACCTGTTAATCATATTAGTATCATTTTCTTACATTGGCAGGGATCTATTCAGGATAAACCATGTCTTGGCACATAGCCGTATCAGACAATCTTTCTCTGCATGTTTATCAGCTGCATTTAATAGTCTCAAAAGGCAGAACTGATTATGCTGCCTTCTGCAAAAATGCCGTCTAATGGTTCTTGCTGTACTTCACCATAAATGTGGTTGTGCCATTCTGTGGCATTATTTGATGACCATGTCCCATGTGCATATAACTTTGCCTCCAGATATTGCACTAGCTCTGAGAATGTGGCTCCATTTGAGACATTCCGAAATTCACTTTTAGTGTCACACTGTTATCATGAAATGGGTTCCCTCTAATGCACGTATGGTAGTGTGAGACACACTTGCCACGCCCAGTAGGTGCTCTATAATCACTTTTCCGGCCTGCACACCATATATGTAGGATATTTTGTGTAAAGTTGGGGTCTGGCAGTATTTTCGTACTGCCAGCAGAAGAGTGGTAGTTTAGAAATACTTATCCTCGCGTTTAGATTGGGTTTGTTCTCACATCATCCTAGAGACCATACCTTATTATATTATATTGGCGAATCCAGTAATATGTATTGGTGGCGATATTTGGTGGTAATAGATTACTTAGTGGTGAGCATAATTGTCCTTCCCTACATTATAGCCCTATCATACACAAAACTTTCCTTACTATTATAATACTCTTAGTGATCTATAGAGGGCCTCTGACCTACATTTAGAGACACCACAGTTTTACATAGATGCCACCTACAACCTGTCGCCGGTATCACTGATTTATTTACACCAGTGAACTATCCGTCCTTAAGCCTCATTACTGGTTCATAGACCCCCAGTAATCTATATATTGTATTAGATTTCCCCAGACAACATGCACTGGGGAACACACGCATACACCTATTTATTACCGCTACGTCTATCTGCATGAACAAGTTGGTAGCTGTATTAAGAAAGAACACAAATCTTCCCCACGTATGCATAGGCAAACCCAAAGCAATGACAAATCAGAAGCATTTATATATGTATATTTTATAATTCAACACATGACGAATAAAAATGCAAGGGATTTTCTTTTGCTTTGCTACTCTAACTGCCTGTTATTTTTAGATCACATTCGTCAAACAATTGCATCAGAATAACCTCACTTCCACTTGGATGCTCACCAAAGATTTTCTGTTCCCTCTCCCACAAAATCTCCTTTTGCTTGCTTCAGAAGGACAAGCCCAGCATGGATTGCCTCTGTTATCTCGGATGTTTGAAGTGTGTAGCGAAAACATAGAGTTCTAAAGCCAGCGCTAAGTGAGACTAGAAACGTCTATCTGAGAGCCCAGTCATTATCCGAACGAACTCACCCTCTGCCTTTGTTCCCCCAGCAAAGTTCTGCACCTTCCCATTTTGCTTACGTAGCAAAATTGCAGACACACTGCTCCAATCAAATTGAAGTCAGCATCACCCTTCTTTTAGCACAATTGACCAGTTACACAGTGAGCAACTGTAACTAATATAATTTCCTCGTATGCAGACTCCCTGCTTACTGCAAACACAGAACAATAAGGGAGAAAATAAATTCAGTGCACGTTTGAAAAACGAATTTCAGAATATGTATTTTCACCCCATTTTGCACATAGAGATTACATTATAATGTTAATAAGTTAGCTCTAGTAATAAGTAATTGTTAATTAAGTCAGTTAGTTAGATGAATAATGTAGTCTCCTATGTATGAGGTATTTCAAAGAAGAGAGAAAAAAATAATTCTGGTGCACTTTTAAACCTGCAGCTTCACATTGCTTTTTGCTGTATTATAAATCCTGTCTCCAGCCAGATACTCACATGGTATGCTAGCAACATAGACTGGCTATGTGTTTATGCCACATTATTGCTGGCAACAAAATGCTATCACATTCAGTGAGGCGCTATACACTCCAAGGCGCTATAAAGTGCTATTTTTCGCTATATACTACTACAGTCCACCCCCAGGAACTGGATCCAATATTGATGGCCGTGTCCTGGCCACCTGGATGACAAATCCCTGGAGACTAGCGGGTGAGACAGCTTCAGGTTTCTTACACCACTCTCAAGTACCTTGGCACTTCAGTCTCCACCTCAGTTTACTGTTCTTCCTCTGTCTCATGTTCATCCACCTGGAATAGGATGTTATAATCCTGATGATGACAAATCACATCTTTCGGTCCTTAAGGGTACACTGACTGAATTCTGAAAATCCTCTTTGGTTTAGAGTCTAAAGGCTCAGGCAATTCACATGTGAATTGACATAGATCCCAGGAATATTCCCAATAACTGTATTGTTTAAATCTGCAGTGTACTATGATTCTTGCACTGCCATCCCTAATGGTGTATTTTCTTTCAAGTTAATATCCTGTCATCCTTTGTTATCCATAAGTATTTGGATGGGGCCATCCCCAACTTCCACTAAGGGTGTGTATTCACATCTCTGGTGTCATGGATTTATTCAGACATGCAAATGCATCGGGCTCTATAACTGTCTGTCCCTTTCTGTACTTCAATGCAATTGTAAACTGCCTTGTTAATGCAGGAATGCTAACATCTTTTTTACTTGAAGCTCAACTGCATATGTAATTATTTGCACACAATTGTATGCTTTCCTTTGATCCTCAAATTCAGGTGCTACTCGACCCAATCTGGACCAAATGTTTTGATTGAAGAAATCAAAAACCATACTCATTCTGTGGGTGTCCAGTCATTCATTCGAAAACAAAAGGATCAAATGCAATACATTTGAGTCAAAAGGAATGAAAAAAAAGACTAAATGCCTTTTTTTACTGTATATTTTTTGGGGGGTTTTGGTTTAGGTAAATTAATGGTTTTTGGCCTAAAAACAGGGGTTTGGGAGGACCTCCCCAAAAAACAAAAAAAAACAAAAGAAATTCAGGCTTTTTTTTCTTGCTCCTTTTGACTCGAATGTATTGCATTTCGATCTTTGTATTCAATCCTTTCACCCATAACCCATTCTGTGCATAATATCATTTCCCAGATCAAATTTGGCTTTGGTTCCACTTACAATGCAGATGTTGTGATGAATGCTATTGGACCGTATTGCTATTTTCAACATGCATCCCCCACAATTCTGTGTCCCAAATCAGGACCATCTAATCAGAACATTTATTGATTTTTTATTTCAAAATTAGGGATCACTTTTCTGTCAAGTATTTGTTGAACAATTTCTCATTAATGAAACCCCTCTCCTGTACCAGAGCCAACACTGACTCAATCATTCCCAGATGCCAATCCATGTGCATAGGTATCCAGGCCTGACCTTCCTTCATGTGCTTTTCTGCTTAATCTGACACTGAAACTTCACATTGTTCACAGTTCTCATCACTTAGATAGAACTGCAATGTGTTTCCATCTATCTGTGTTTGATGGTTCTTCTTGGGATATTAGTGAATCTTTAATGACTGCTTTTCTCCACATTTCTTCCTGACATATGAGAATTACAGTGACACTAGCTACATAGCCATTTTGAAGATACACCTGCACTCTTCCCTCTGTTCTAGCAATGATGTGACATTCTTTTGCATTTCTAACAGTAGGGAAGGCATGGTCTCAAGGTAAGACAGACACAAGTGATCACAGTTCAAAGATGTTTATTATACTGTAAAATTGGGTGATATAAAAGCCTAATATAATCTAAAATGGGAGCAAGCTACGACCATTAAATAATAATAGTACAGTCCTAGTGGAATCGAGTCAAATAAACAGGGCCTATACTAAATAAAAACTATTACCAATCCTTACCGCTATGCTACAAAAGAATGTGGGAAAATATTCACAAGAAAAGAAAGAAGTGTTCACAAAATGATAAGTCAGGATGTTATGACCGGGGACTCCCTTCCCCACATTTTTACAATGGGACATGGCGGTACATTTGAGTACAGCACACTCCTGGGCTTCTCGACACAAGATAACAGCTCCTTTTCTCAATATCAGGGCCTTTTGTGTCCAATTCTCTTTCATGCAAACTCTCTTGCTTCAGAGGGCCTCATATGACATTCACAACAAAACAAACAGATCCTCCTGGTAACCTTCACGTTGGGTGATTACTCTTCACTCTGGGATCCCCCTCAGCCGGGCCCCGATCCTTTTTCCAACATTAGCCTCTCAAAGAACTTGCAAATTTAAACAGAGTCTTCCGAAGGCTGATCACGTCTCACTGGGTCACTCTGTTATTCTAGGGCAAGTGCATGCTTCATAATATCACAGTTCACACAGTGTTCCTCTCAGCTGGGCGCAAACACCAATTTCACAATTACCTCAGTCGGGTTCACACTTTCTAAATCTCATCTGAAAGTGGAGATTCCCTTCCCCTAGCTTTCTCTTGGCATCCCTCCGCCAGGTTCACATTTGCCACAGTTCGCATTTTGATAAAAATTCATTCTAGAACCCTTAGGTTCTTCCCTTTACCTAAGTCCGGGTCTCATCCCCCAGTCAGGCTTTCTCTTAATCCCCCAGTCAGGCTCTCTCTAAAGCTGCAGTCAGGTTTTCTATAAAGCCCCCAGTCAGGCTTCGCACAGATCATTCAACACAATTTCTATCTGCAAGCGTCCCTCAGTCGGGTTCACGTCTGCCTCCACCATGTGTCAAAACTTCTACAACGTGTCAAGCACTTTCGATTGTACAAGGGGTTTGTCTTAACTCATAAATGGCCACCTTGACACCTCACGCCGGCCTTCCCAATGGCCTTTTGGTACCTGTTGTGTCTCCTGGTTCGGGAGAGAGGGCACCAGCCAGAGACCTTCGAATGAGAGCCGATGTGGCGCCGGACCACTCTATCTCTGTTGCCAGTTTCTTTCACAAATTTCAGAGGAGTCTCCCTCTGCCGAGCTTGGACCCTTCTCACAAAGTTCACAAGGGTCTCCCTCTGCCGGGCTTCGACCCCTCTCACAAAGTTCACAATCTTCAAAAAAGGTTTTGGCACTGCCACTTCCAGTCCCAAAATGCACTGTCACGATTTTGCTCCCACTTTTCAGCTCCCCAAAATGTAATTTGGCATTGAGAACTGCTGGAGCTAAAAGGGAATACTGTGGTAGGGTCGGACTCTGTTTTTCTGACCCGCAGAGGCCTGGGTTCACCTGACTGGCCCAGGGGAGGAGTCTTACTGTGGGTACTGCCAGGCAACCCCAGCTGGCCATTGTCTTGCCTTCTGGAGGTACATCTCCCCCTCACCAGTGCAGTCTCTCCTGGACTCACAGGGCCAGTCTCATGATGGTTTTCTCCTCCTCCAGGTCTCCCAGGGGCTCCGCAGGTCTTCTGGTCCTCTTCTGGCTTTGTGCACATTCCAGCATCCCCAACTCGCTCAAAGTGTGCTTTCCTGCTCCGCCTTTTATGCTGCCTGGTAGAGACAAGTGGAGTCAGGTACGAGTAATTAAAGAGGGACGCCGAATTGGACAGTCTGCTGTAGAAAGGGGAGAGTCTGTTTTCTGGGTCTGTGGTTCCCTGTTGGTAAAATTCATCCTCCATATCTCTCTTCTCTTCGTCTCAGTGACTTGAGAATAGAGCAGAGGGGAGTAATTATGGGGATTGTAGTTGTCACTAGTAAGTTTAGGAAAATCCAGACAAATACAGTTGAGAAAGGGGGAGGTAGACCTGTTGTTGCGCACAGTGAGTTGTCCGTGAGAAAGGGTCTGTGTCGGAAAGGGGGGAGGGGTTGAGTTCCTTAATATCCTTAACTGGTAGGAAGGGGAAACAGTGTTATAGGGAAGGGGGTACCACGTCTTACCCTTTGGTGTCCCACTTCCACTCCCAGAGGCCCCCTCATTCAAGTGATCCTCCCACACCGGTCCATTCCCAGGAACTGGATCCAGCAGCGATGGACTTGTTCTGGCCAGCTGGATGACAAATCCCCGGGGATCAGCATGTGACAACACCTTCTGGTTTCTCATGTAACCTAGCCCACCACTTTTTGAGGCTTCAGGGGCTTTTTGGGCAAAGACCTCAGGACCCCATTTACTCCATCAATCAGAGGTGACAGAATCTTCAGACAATTCATCCCTAAGAGGAATGGGTCTCCTTAATGGGCGTGACCACCACTTCTTAACTCAGTCTATGTTTCCCCACCCTACCGATGCCAACTTCAATTGCACCTTCCACCAGTATCTCTTCCCCATTTATGCTATTCAGCATTTCCTTGACATTACAATCGCCTGTGCACCTGTATCCACTGTTGCAATTACATTGCATTGCTCTTCTACTTTAATAGGGGCATAATATCTGTCTACACATTCTTCAAGTATATATAGAAAATGTGAATTGTTGCTAATCTCGGGGATGATTTTATTTCAGGCCTACCAGGCTTCTTGCTAAACAAAGAAGCATGTGAAATTACATTTTACCCACCCCCCTTTTTGCCCATCTCCTTTTCAATCTCTCTGTTTATATTTCTGTCCTGAGAAGCCTTCTGGGGCTTTGCCTCTTTTGACTGACCCCCATTCTCACCCCATTCCCTATCTGTTTTGTCCACACTATTTAGATTTTTTTTCACTTACCTACTTCTGGTGCATGATTGCTTTGTGTTTTCATTAGCATCAACAATTTGTGTTTGGAACTCACCTGGCTCTTGTACCCTACCTGTCATTTTCACCTCTTGGAACATCTGCGGCTTGAAATATTCCTCTTGGAACTCACCTGCAAGTGGTCTTTGGAAAGTTTTCATTTCTGTGTATATATGAACATGATTAAAATGATCAGGTAGTGAAAGCCTGTCACCTGGCTTTGTACTTTGTTTTCATCTATCATTTCATTCAATTTCATTTAATTAATTGCTGATACATTCAGTGCACCATTAATCATGCAATGGCCCACTTGCTCACTGGCTATGAACTGGTGAAATGTGTGTACGCCATCCTTTTCATGTGGCATGTTCTTTTTTTAATGTCTTTTAATCTGTTGCTATTTGGGTTCCCCCTGCGTATTTCTCCTTTCCTTTTCCTTATCTTCACATACCTGAATGGAGCCAATAGTCTGGTTTAGCTCTACATTGAACCACATCTTTTCTTGTGTGTGTTTTTATTTCCTGTTATCATCATTTGGTTTTCTCAATTATTTAATTAATATGCAGCTCAGTGTGTTTGACCAATGGTGGATCACTCGTGCCTTCAGTGTGAGAAGTCTGCCTGATTATTCATTTGTCAATGCCCATTGAAATGTCACTCTTATGTTCTGCATTCTCACTCAGCTGTTGCTTTTGCCCCATGCACAGCCTTCCTCTCTGATCAGCTATTGTCTTAACATGTGCCTATAAGCACTGGAATCTTTCCAGATCCCTGAAATCATCTCTCTGTGCCCTTGGCCAGTACTGGTTTGATTCATATTGGTCTGTCCTAGTTTAATTTCCTCCAGGAGACTGACTTCTGTTAGTGTTTCCCCTGAAATCCCGGGACAGAGGAGGTGGGGAGCGTGGAGTTGCTGTCCTCTGTCCATATTCTCCTATTTAGTAGGCCTGAAAATAGGAGCGAGTGCTGTAGGTCAAATTATATCTCTCATTTGATTGATACTGCTCCCTTTGTTCATTCCCGGTTTCAATGATTCTATCTACATATCTCTGGCCAGTTTGATTGCCATATATCATTGTAGCAGGGTTAAATTTACTATGTGCTCCCAATGCCTGTTAGCGCCTTTTATGACTTTGGGTGTTATTAGATCCCGCTATATCATAACGAAACCCCACTCGTGGTGAAATGCCAAGGTACCGGGGACTAATGTAAAACTCCCTCTTACTCAAATCTGTGTATATATATACCGGTGTGCGGGTGCTGCCCTTCCCTACATGGCCACACCCTTCTGAATCTAAAATGTGTCATTCCTTGTCTGATCTGTTTCATATGCCATGTGTTTTCCTGATCTGATTTCTAAAACTGCAGGGACTGCTATGATTCCTTGCTTTTATTTTCACTGTATGTGATTACCTCCCATATCCTTTGTGAATTGATCTAAGATCCACTGTAAACTCTTGTCATTAGTAAATTCACGGGCCAACTGAGTCACAATTTCTTTTTGTAAACCATGAAAGAATGTGCTTTTGAATTCTACTCAGTGCACATCACAATTCACATCAAATCTCATAAATGCGTATTTCAAAGGTTGTAAGAACTGTCTTGGGGAATCATATGCCGATAAATTATATGCTGCACATTTTGCGTCTTGAACAGATTTATATGGAGAAAATGTTTTCTTATCTCTCACTGATTAGATTGTCCTGCTCATTAAGACTATGTATAAAGCTGGCATGGATCTGGTCAATTGTCAGGTGAATCTAATATATTATTTTTTTGGAATGTACAAAGTGTGATAGAATGCCATAACACATTCCGAATATTCTTTGATTGCCACACCCAAATCTTTTCTGAAAGGCATAACAATGCTCTTTAGAGATTTCATGATTTTAAGTGGATTAAAATGAGCTTCGTCTTATATCTCTGTTCAGCAGAAAAGGGCACAGCTTGATTCCCCCTCTCCAATGTTGGAATTTGGCCAGGGCGTGGAACGCGCTCATCAGTTGGCCGCATTCTCAGACTGTGAGTTGGCATAGCCCCAGTGACAGTCATGCCCTGCAGCTCATCGTGCGTCGAGCACAGCACTTGTCTTCTAAAATCTGAATTCTGACATTTTATTTCCCTAAATTGGGAATGTAAAAATTCTGAACCTCTTTTCTCAATCTGATTATTGAATCATTTATTTCTGTGACCTGCACTTTGAATTCAGCAATTGTTCTCATTTTTGTATCATCTTCTGACATCAAATGAAACAGTTCGCTTTCCAATGATTGTATATATCCCTAGCAGATTGCGCATGGTGTCTGCGCAGTGATTGCATCTCTGACAAAGCGAGATCTATGACTGCACATTTTGCGTCTTGAACAGATTTATATGGAGAAAATGTTTTCTTATCTCTCACTGATTAGATTGTCCTGCTCATTAAGACTATGTATAAAGCTGGCATGGATCTGGTCAATTGTCAGGTGAATCTAATATATTATTTTTTTGGAATGTACAAAGTGTGATAGAATGCCATAACACATTCCGAATATTCTTTGATTGCCACACCCAAATCTTTTCTGAAAGGCATAACAATGCTCTTTAGAGATTTCATGATTTTAAGTGGATTAAAATGAGCTTCGTCTTATATCTCTGTTCAGCAGAAAAGGGCACAGCTTGATTCCCCCTCTCCAATGTTGGAATTTGGCCAGGGCGTGGAACGCGCTCATCAGTTGGCCGCATTCTCAGACTGTGAGTTGGCATAGCCCCAGTGACAGTCATGCCCTGCAGCTCATCGTGCGTCGAGCACAGCACTTGTCTTCTAAAATCTGAATTCTGACATTTTATTTCCCTAAATTGGGAATGTAAAAATTCTGAACCTCTTTTCTCAATCTGATTATTGAATCATTTATTTCTGTGACCTGCACTTTGAATTCAGCAATTGTTCTCATTTTTGTATCATCTTCTGACATCAAATGAAACAGTTCGCTTTCCAATGATTGTATATATCCCTAGCAGATTGCGCATGGTGTCTGCGCAGTGATTGCATCTCTGACAAAGCGAGATCTATGACTGCCCGGATCCTTTCTAAGATCGTTTTTAAACGGTTAATCTCCTCCAAATTTTCTTGCAACTGCTTACCTTTTACCTATATCTCAACACTCAAAGCTTCTAACCATTGGGGAATCGCCTGATCTGACAGTTCATTGTATTTGGCTTGTGTAAGGAAGGCATGGTTATCAGAAGCATGACAGACATAAGGGGCCTCATTACGACTTTGGAGGTAGCCATGGCGCTCTTAGCGCCGTGGCTGCCTTCAAAATCGGATCCGGGTCCGGGTTCCCTGAATGGGAAATTACTGGGCCATTCCGAGTTCGGAGGGCTCGGTAATTCCTCCTACTGGGAACCCGGGCCCGGAACTTTCCCATTCCCATTTGAGCCCCGATAGTGCTCAATGGGAATGGGAGCGGGAGGTAACAATGGGCCGATTGTGACCGGCCCGTTGTTAGCTCCCTTGTCCCCTCGCGGGACCCGGTAATGATGCCTGGTTTTACCAGGCGTCATTACCGGGTCCCACAAGGGGACCTCGTAGTTTTGCGGAATGGGTTTAACGGGTCCGCCTCCATTAGCGGAGCCCGTTAACCCATTCCGCAAAAGTCGTAATGAGGCCCAAGGAGTATAATCCAAGGGTGTTTATTGAACAATATATGGTGAGAAAAACACCTAATCTACGCCTAAATCTAAGATGGGAGCAAGTGACAACCACAAAATAAAGAAAAGACTGTCCTAGTGGTGTTGTGTAAAAGCAAAATGGCCTATACTATAAACCTATTAACAAATCCTTACTCTATATAACAAAAGGATGCAGGACAATGACATGTATAACAAAATAGTGTAATGCAAACTAAAATGTCCAAAAAGGTTTTGGTAGTTCTGGACTCTTGAACTAATACACTCCCTTCCCCACGTTGAATCACGGGACAAGGCAGAGCAGTGGTATGACTGTAAGCCCCCCTTGAGTCTATAGGCATCAGGAAGCTGTTTCTTTCGAAAAAGCAGGATCCCTCAAATCAATGGCCCTCATTACGACCCTGGCGCTAAGTGAAAAACGATGGCGGTAAATGGTTACCGCCATCGTTTTCCGCTAGGTCCGATCATGACCCGTGACCGTTAACTACGATGCCATTAGCGGCATCGTAGTTAACGCTGCCGCTAACTGCGCCAATGGCGCACGCACGCGACCTCCAACACCGTACTTAGCGCCATGGCGGAAAGGTACGCGAATGCCGACCCAAGCGGACATGCACCTAACGCCATCACCCAGCCCGTTAAGTACCTTACCGCCATGGTGCTAATTACGCCATCGCGAACCAACTGTAAAGGGCCTTGTGCAGTGAATCCAGCTGCCACAGGTGCACAGAATCAGCACAGGTGGAGGCAATACAGAGTCAGGAAGTACAAAAAGAGCACACCCAACCCCTTCCCAGACCCAGTCACACTCCACAATGATTCCAATAGGACTAGCAATGTTGGGGCTGGAGGACCTGATAGCAATGCAAGTGCTACAACTTCAACTACAACAACAACAACAATAGGCTGCACAGAGGAGACGCAGGAGGAGAAGGAGGGCAAGGCAGGGCCAGCAAGCCCCACCAGCACAGCCAGTGGCACCACGCAGGCAGCCCACAATCCCACGCATCAGAGCCAGTCCATTCAACCTCACCGCTGAGCAGATCCACACCCTGTACCGTTTGGACCGGGACACCATCACCACCATCGTATACATGATACACAACGACATTGACAGCATGATAGAAACACCAACCGCCATCCCACCCCTACTGAATACTCCACCTGGCTGTGAGTAGCAGAGACAACGGAGCCAGATCATACCCTAAAGCAGCACAAACTTCAGCTGACACCACTAAACCTAATGCCCGATGTATGCAGCCCCACCACGTGAATGAAGGTGTGCCCCAACCATGACACAACCATCTGCAAGTGCATTGTACCAATTCACACCACATTGACCTCAATGAAATGCACCTACATGCACGTCACCAGACACCATCCACTGAAAGGCCTGTCCCCATAACTGCGCACGAATGAGGCACATGACGGACAGAAACATCAACACACCATCACACAGACAGCAAGGCCCACAAAATGTCCCTATCAACATCAGTATTGCTCACTGGGGTCATGATGAGGCTGACAGCAATATTGCAATGATGTGAGCGTTGACCTCACAGGACACGTGCCAGGCCACCAAAACAAACGGCATGAACGAACACAGTGGATGGACACTCACAAGGCACTTGACCCCCCTGCATACATTGGTTGATGGCATGCACAACATTCCATAAGAGCCATGAGCATATACTGGTCGCATAGTGTGAATCAATTAGTGCATTTAAAAGAGGTCCGAAGTAACAGTTGGATGCAAGCCATGGTGGCACGTCATGTTTTGAAATAGACGTCATGACTGACACATACATTCTCGCCCACATACAGGTGATGCAGGCTATCCCCTGAAGAGGTGGCTCCTTACACCAGTCCGGAACCCACAGAACCAGCACGAGGAGGACTTCAACCGTGCACATAGGCATTTGGCCTATTGAAGGCACGGTTTCGCTGCCTCAGCAGGTCTGGTGGGGCACTCCTGTACCGCCATGAGAAGATGGCAAAGATCGTCATGGCATGTGTCATGCTACACAATATGTGCGTCAGACGCAATGTGCCCCTGCCCCCTGATGCAGAACTGCAACCACCTGACGATGAGGATGATGAAGGTGGGGATTCGGCAGCACCTCATGGAGGCGGCGATGCACAGGAGGGGCATGAAATGCGTAGTACTCTGATCAACCAATTATTCTAGCACACGCGAATGGGGGGTGTCACCTGGAGATGACGATTGTGGCACTGTGTGCGTCTGTTATATGGACACTGGGGACTGTTTACCAATAAATCACACATACGCAATGAGCAATGTCCACACATCTGATTAGTGCAAATATGAAAAGTGTATTGTGAAAGTGATTTTGTTGAACACACCCACTCCCCCTCCCCCCTGAACTCCCCAACAAGCCCACTCCCCCCTCCCCCCTGAACTCCCCAACACACCCACTCCCCCCTCCCCCCTGAACTCCCCAACACACCCACTCCCCCCTCCCCTCTGAACTCCCCAACACACCCACTCCCCCTCCCCCCTGAACTCCCCAACACACCCACTCCCCCCTCCACCCTCCCCCCTGGAATCCCTACAAAGGTGTGAGTAAGTCTGTGCAGCAGTGTCTGATGTAGGATTTCTCCACTGTCCGGCCACTATTGGCAGCCCCCTCCCCTGGCCCCCGGGGCACCCCTGCCTGTGCTGCGCAGGTTCCTCCCCGATCGGCGGATGGGGCTGCTTGGTGTCGAGCTGGCACCCGAGGAGGTTCCTGCCTGCTCATTTGGACGCATGTCCCGAATTGTCTGCACTAGTTCAGAGATGACGTGCCGCACAGCGGCGAGTTCTGCGCAGATGTCCTTTGTGGAGGACTCTATAGCAGCCTTCACTGTCTCCGCACATTTCTCCATTGCTTCCCTTGACCCCCCAAATTCTGCAACATGCTCATTGAGGAGCGAGGATAGTTGCTGCTGCCGGGTGACGATCTCCTCCAGGCTTTGTTGTTCTGTCTGGCCCATAGCTAATGGCAGTGGTATTCCCATTGGGCTGCTCACCTCCTGCAGTGGGGATGGAGAGCCTGGCCAATCCTCATCCTCTAACTGCCCCTGTGTGGCATCCGCATGCGGGCTGCTTAGGGACAGGTAGGGGGAATGAGGGTGGGCAGTGGGGCTTCCGACATCAATCTCCTCAATGATCCCTGCTTCGCTATCGGAGGAGGCTGCAATGGCAGCAGTTTCCCCAATAGTGCTGCTTGCAGCAGAGCCTGTCCCTTCTGTGGGCACGATTTGGGTAATGTCTGCTGCTGCTGCTGCTTCTGTGCTGCCTGCTGGGGTGGCTGTCAGTGCCCTGTCCTGTTTTCCTGGCATGGATTTTGGCTGCTGTGGGGTTTTCCTCGGGACGGCAGAGGTGGAGGGTTGTGGTGTTGGCACAGTTGTCCTGGCCCTCTTGGTGGGTGTGGAGGCAGTGGTGTCCTCATCCTCAAGGTCGGAATTTGAGCCTGTGGTGGAGCAAAGGAGGGAAAGTGTTATTGATGGGTCTGCGGACATTGGGCGGGCATTGTGACGACTGACATCTTATCAGTTAGTACATGTGGCACATTTGAGGCAGGGGAAAACAGGTTGTCTCCCTTTTGTGTGGAAGTAGCATGGAGGTATGTGGGTGCCTGCAGTTAGGGTGTGCATACTGCATGTGTACAGGGTGGAGATCGGATGTATCTGTGGGCAGTCTCCTGCTGATGTGTTGCATTTACACTATGGGGCAACATTGTACTTCACATGAATGGACTGATGTCGGGGCTCCTCTCTCCATTCCACCTACTCCTTCTATGCTCTCCATTCCGATGGTGGAGGCACAGATTTCCTCCCATGGCTGCAATTTAATAGGGGACTCCGATCCTCCCCCGGTTGCCGTGGCCAGGTTCCTGTTTGCCGATAGTATGCTCCTGACTCTGAGCCGGAGATCGTCCCACCGCTTGCGGCACTGTCTCACATTGCGGGGTGTTGTTCCCACGGCACTAACCCGCTGAGCTACCAGTGCCCATATGGCCTTCTTCTTGGCTATGGCCGGTCTGGTCATTTGGTTGGAGAATACCACTGCGGCGTTCTCCTGGAGGGTCTCCGCAAGCATGGTAAGCTCCTCTCTGGTGAAGCGGTCTTGCCGCTGGCGGTCACAGGCTTTTTTAACCACTTTAGGCATTTTCTTGCAGGAAGAAGGTTGCTGATGGTATTTGCCGGGTCTCAGGCTCGGATGTCCAGTGGTTGCGGAGGATGCCAATGGATTGTGTTTTTAAAGGTGGCCGCCGTGCTCTTTCCCGTTCCGCCGCGGTGACGCTACTTCCGGTTCCGCTTATCTACGGTGACCGCTAATTGCGGTGACCGCTAACTACGGTCACCGCTATGAACGGTGGTCGGGGTGGCGGTGGTGCACCTTGCGCGGCATACGATGCCGGTAGGTGCCGTTTTGGGGGCATTAACGCCATGGCGCAGTTTACATTACCGGCATGGCGTAATGCTCGTGCAAGATGGGTCGTAATGTCCCGCTTTTTACGGCTTTGACCCAGCACGTAAACGTTAGTTACGCCATGCCGGTAATGTTGTATACTTACCGCCTGGGTCGTAATGAGGGCCAATGTCTTTTACCTGGCAGCGCAAGACTTTTCCCAAGCTCTCACCATGCAGGATTCCCCATTTCTGCGGCTTTCTCGTGATACCCCCTTGGTGGGTTCACCTTCGTCTTTACCCCACTGTTCAGTCACTTTATCAAAAATGCAGGGTTCACTTTCCCTTGCCTTCACTTGGCCTCCCTCCATTGGGTTCACTATAGCCTTCAAATCACTGTTCAGCTAACTTTACCAGTTCTACTAGCTTATAGTGTTCAGGAATTCTTAATGTATTTTAAAAAAAATATTGATTCACTTTCACTAGTTCACTCAGTTCCCTTGATCGGGCACAAGCCTTCACACTGCCAGTATCACACTTGTTTCTTTGCAATCTTTCACGCTTTCACAATTCCGTACTTGCCAGTTAATACAGAGACTTCCGCTAGACAATCTTGTCTCGCTGGGCCACTCTGTTATATTGTAGCAAATGTGTTTACTTTTCACAATCAAGCTTCTCTTTCTCACGGCTGCCGTCCTACGTGCAATCCACAATACTGGATACAGTTCAAAGGTTCATACTAGACTCCTCTCCCGAGGCCTTCTGGTATCTGCAGTTCATTTCACTTCTTGTCAAAGACTTTCGACTGTATGAGGGGGTTTATACCTCAGACTTTCTCCTTGTTCGTCCACTTTGACTATTCACGTCCTTTCTTAGTTGTTTTCTCTCATGGCTTCTCTCACATGATATTATATGATA
The DNA here is from genome assembly GCF_040938575.1 of Ambystoma mexicanum. NCBI lineage: Eukaryota > Metazoa > Chordata > Amphibia > Caudata > Ambystomatidae > Ambystoma > Ambystoma mexicanum. Next base: position 576,552,220 of record NC_090929.1, read on the forward strand.
TGATATGATATGATTGATATGATATGATTGGTTATGTATAACACACTTATTACCCAGAGGTTTCTAAGTGTGGACCCAGGGATCAAACCTGTGTTGCTCCGTGTCGTCTTGCTTCCAAGGCGAGTATGTTGCCCCAGAGCTATCCTCCCAAGACAATCTCGGCATTCCTCATTCTTGCTAAAATGTGTTTCACTTGCGATTTCTCGACAACCTAATAAGCACTTCACATTTTAACGTCCTTTTCATTCACCATCAAAAGCCTGTCTCCATTCCCCTCACCAGCAGCGGGTGATACAGTTTATCAAGACCTTCCCTTCATGCTGTCACGACCCATGACCTAGAACCCCACTGGCATGGTCACATGCCAGGTAGGGTTAGGACTCCGGGTTCATTCGGGGCCCCAAGGGCCTTACATTATCATCAGGGACTCTCCTGGAGTCAGTCCTGGCGCCTTTGGCACCAGGCTCATATTTGGAATGGGACTTGAGGGGACTAATTTTTGTGTGTAAGCCTGCATCCAACATGGAGGCACCCACAAAGTCTAGTCCCGAAGAACCAGACTGTGCGGTGCAGTGTTTTAGGGTGTGGTAGCCCGGACTACTTTACCTGGAATACTTAACAGGGGTAGGCTATGTAAACCACACCCAAGCTACAGAACGTGCTTCGCGTTATTCTGCAGCCAGCAGCGTGACGCTCATCGTGTTCAGTGACCAGCACCCGGCGTTCCCGGAATAGCGGACCTGCAGAGGAGACAAAAGAACATCATTAGCAGTCCCTGCTTACCTGCAGCTTTCCATCCTTCGACCCCGGCTGCTCGCAGTCTCCCATCCCGTTGGCAGCATCTTCAGGACATCACGCACGCACCGAAACCAAGCACCTAGAGGGAGAGAGAAAAAAGGACAACGTTGAACAGGTTACTCACGGCAATCACAGCAGTACCATAACCTCCTCACCTGGCTTGGCATTTCTTGGCCGGTTCCGCTCCGGAAATCTCTGCACGTCCAGAAAGACCATCGCGACCTGAAAAGGAATAAAGAATACAAGTTAGCCCAAAAAGACATTAGCGCGCCGCACTTCGCGCTGAACCTACCATTCTTCATACGCTCCGTGTCCATAATCCCGGCAGGAGCCTGATCCAAGCAGCACACCCAGCGAACCTCCGCACACCTAAGGGGGAAACAATCAGGGAAAGACATTAACAGCACGAAGGAAAAGCAAAGGCCTTCAGAGACTGCTATAATCGGACTTACCTCCTTAAAGACACTTGAATGGGTTGGCACCAGTGAAGTTAACTCGGTTGCTTCAACCCGCAGAAAACTATGCACCCCTGCGCAGAAAGCAGGACGGAGAGCACGCCAGACATCATAACAAGGTGAGGAGGGGGCCATCAGGTTGAGTCCAAGGGGCTGGTAGGAAGGAAACGAAATCTGTTTCTAAGTCCAGTCCTCCTGTGTTTTAGGCCCAACTGCCATAGAAGACATCATCCCGAATTGGGCACATCCAGGGGTAATCTGGCAACCAGGCCATACGGGCATCCCCGTGGATACCAGGTGAGTGTAACACATTCAAGGCTTTTGGCCCAGCATGGCAAGCCTCCTTTGAAGTCCTCATGACAGACATGAAGGTGTTACTGCTGTGACCTTCTGCAGTGGCAGGGAGTTGCCCCATTGGAATTCTCTAGTGACTTTCATCTCGCACCTGGTAGGACCACAGCCTTTCGTTTGTCCACTGGTCCTGCCTGCTCTGCTTCCATGTTCGCGTCGCCTTCCCGGGATTTCCTGCCCGTTCTGTTGATCTTGCTCGCTTTGGTTTCACTTCTTGCCTTGCTCTCCGGGTGCTTTCATGCTCTGCCCTTGATCCCAGTGGGGAAAGGTAACAGGATTCATGTGTGAGTCATTAAGATTAAGGGCCTAACTCTGCCTGACCTTGAGGTTGGGACATGTCAAACGGATTGGTTGTGTGTCTGAGTCTGTCTTTCCCTGCAGTGCTTTGTCCATGCAGCAGAGTGTGTGTAGGAAAGGGGGGGAATTCCTAGCTAGTAAATGGATTGAGGGTGTTCTACAGGGAAACGGGCACAGGGATACCGTGTCTCTCCTCTGGGTGCCCCACTCCGCAGGGACCACTCATCCATGTGTTCCTCTCGCACTGGTCCACCCCTGGGGTCTGGATGCAATAGCGATGGCCAGGCCCTGACCACCTGGATGACAGATCCCAAGGGACTAGCGTGTGAGTTAAATGAGATGCCCTTTCTCTAAGGCCTCTTCTAACTGAAACACATTGTCTACCCATATCTGTCAGTTCACTTTGTAGCTCTGAAATAACCTCATCATCTTTCTTGTTCATATTAATTATCCTGTGGTGAATGAACCATTACTTCATGCCTAAATGGATTATGCATTGCTGCTGGCTCTTTCTGTCATCAAAGTTAAAAATCCAAGTTAAACAAGAATGTAAAATGGTGCCTTCCCCAAACAGCAGATCAGGCGACTGCTCAGCAATTTCTGATAACAACCGTTCTCGCCACACACTAATGGATTCTGATGTCTTAGGTAGCCAGAGTGAAGCATTTAGCTTCAGAATTGTCACATAGATCTGTCACTTTAACTTTTGCCATGTCTGCTTGCATACCCACAGGGAATCGTACCAAAATATTGCCTGCACAATTACGACGGTCGACCCCCCTTACACTACATATATATGTGGGGGGATATAGAATATAATATTAATATGGGGGAGCTGCAGAGGGTCTCCCCCGCATTTACACGTGCTGTAAAGAGGTTAAAAAAAAGTTGGCATTGTCGGGCGTCGCAATTGTGAGGGTCGCAATAATCACATAGATCCTACCCACAGTATGCTAAAACTATTTAACACACAGCACTATTTGCCAAAACAATTTAAAGTGTGCGCAGCACAACACACTATGGCAATTATAATATGCCACGCCTAACTAATGCACATAGTCAAATCTGGTCCCGGCCAATGCACCAAATTGTTAGATATATTCCCTGCCACTTTCTTATTTCCACAGGCTAGGCTAGACACCAGTAGGCATGGTAATGCACCAGGCAAACACTAGACTTATATAAAATGATGCATTATACAATGGGCATTGGACCGGCTGTGCAATAAAACCAGACACAATGATCGCCACCACACATTGTCACCTTTAATCATGTAGACAATCAAACAACCTCCAAACTGATGCAGTGGTGAGCATAGAGACCTTTGAAACACATGTTGGCAATGAATACATTAAAAGAAAAAGGAAAAAGGAAAAACACTTTGTACTTTGGTTCTGCACAGCCCTCAGACTGCAGCTAGTACTTTGTGAAAGCAAATGCATTGTAGATACAGCTTATATGTCCATGTACTCCTTGCCGTTTAGCTACAGTTGAGTTAGTTTGAAATTATATGTAGTGCACTCTCCTGTATAGCAGAACAACCCCAATAACCAATTTTGATTCAGGCAACTATCTTCAACCCAGGTATCTTAGAAATAAAGGATGTTATGCCTTTTGGGTCAGTTTGACCTGGCTAGATTACCCCGGCAAGTTATTCCAGTTAATAGTGTCCGTATTAATACTCACTCTACTTCACTTGTGACTTTGGTGAACCCAGCGCTTCAGGCCTGTATGCAGTTTGAACTCTACATGGCAGCTTCCCCCATCTTCCTTCTAGCTGGCAGGTTCCCAGAACACTGTCTTTTCAGAACTGCACATGCAGTATTGTGCTCTCTCACTACCAGCTCCCAAAATATATTGTCACAAAGACAGCTCCCAGCAGCTTTCAAGGTATTTGATTGTGCTCGAAGCAAAACGGGGCAGCCCAGTTTTGTCACTTGATGCAAACAGAGACTCGTAAATGCTTTCTGGTAAGCCCCACATCGCTTTCAAGATTCGGGAACCAAAGCCCCAGGCCTTGCTAGAAATCAGAGTCTGTTCAATCTCAGCCTTGTTTTCAAGCTTCACCAAGCCAAAGACCAGTTGCAAATCCCTTCAAAACTCAGTAAAAGAAAAAGCCTCAAAGACTATACAGAGAAATTCAGGTCCACAGCATGCAGCAAAAACCCCAGGCAAAAAGCCCCTCCTTCCAGTTGACAGCTCATTATAAACCATTCTCCAGAATCCAGGCCTATATGGTACCTCACATATAGATTCTGAAAATGTTTACGCACTTATCTGATGATGTCAGCTGCTAGCTTCTTACAAGCCCCAGCCCCTTTCTTGTATCAATCCTAACTTCAACACGTGACAGAGCCTTCAAGCCTTCTGGCACCCATCTCATGTAATTTTCCAAGTTTCTTTGGGCCGCATTCAGCACATCACCCGATAATGTAACATATTCCTTCCTTCCTATTTTCTGCTCAGAACAATGGACATTTATCTTGAAAGCCCCTTTCTCGCAACCTCACAGCACCAGGCCTAATCTCACCTGCAAATGCAGTTTTGACTCTTCGCTTTTATTCTCTGAAATGTGCACCAACAGCCAGAATATTTGTTCATGCACCTGCCACAATATTAGTACATTAAGCCTGCAGCCCACAAATCTAACCCCTACATCAGCTGTCTGGTTTAAAATCACCCCCATTTCAGTTCCTAATGCTACAGCCACCCCCTTGTTAGTAATCCATGTCAGTAAGTATCAATCTTAGTAATTCATGTTAGTAACCCATGTATCAAATTACACAGCACATGGCATGTGCTGCAATGTTACTATATGTCAAAATATTGGCACACAACTTCCCCACAGGTCTGTGCTGTCTTGGGGCTGCCTGGACGTCCTGAAATGGAAATTTCTGCCGGAGTCCTTTGGTACTGCCCCTTGTGAAGATGAGAAAGGTGTTTCAAGTCCATGGCACAAGCCCATGGCAGAAGGGTGCAGGTTAATTGGTGTTCTGCTGCTTAGAGGCTGCATTGAGATACAGGTGTGGGTTTTGTTTTCTGGGATGTCTTGGCCCTGCCTTGAATGAAGGAAACCACAGCCACTTCAAGCCAGCCACTTCAAGCCAGGGGCATAAGCCAGTGGCATAAGCCAGTAACTGTGCTGAGGTCCAGTTGTGGATGTTGTTTGCCGTGATCAGTCTGAGAGACCCAAGCTACTCCTCAGTGATGAGGCCCAACAAGGCTGAAACATGTCTGGGGAGGCTTATGGTTTTATGCAGAAAGGGTGTGACCTAGCAGTTCCGGCTGGACTGGTTGGGAGAAAGCCTGACCTTTGAATGGTCTTTCCCCTTTCTGCAATGGCTTGGTAGGCAAAGAATGATGGTCTGCAGGGTTGCCTAGAGCAATGCCAGAGGTTAAGATTAATTCTAAACCTTCCAGCCACCATCTATTTTGTTTTCCATAACCCAGACAAAACCATTGAGATAAACTGACCCTCTCTCGGAGATAATCATGTCTGGAAACACAGGTAGCAAAATTATTTCTTGAAGCACCACCACAAATAACCAATCTCATGGCTTTGGGTAACTTTTTCAAACAAATAAAATGTGCCATTTTAGTTAGAAAATCCGCTACATCCAAAATGGTGTGTTTTCCAATCGATAATTGCATATAAGAAGTACATAAGAAGTACATAAGTGTTTGCATGGACACGCAGAGTGGTGCCTGGAACTCTTTGAACTAGTGCAAGCAGTACAACAGTGCAGACAAATATGTGCGCATCTGTGGCCTCCAAAACGAAACATCTAGTAATTCCCAAGTTTTCTTGAAAGTCCCTGTGAGGAATGGACTTTCTTTGTCGAAAACGGAGGCCATGCAACCCTCCTTAATTTCCTATTTCCTCTGAAACCCATTGATGATTTTACATTTCATGGTGCTTAAAAACAACAGGGTTTTAGGATACATTCACAAAGTAACTGGATCACTGGCGCCTTCCAAATAGTGTCTGCGCTGTATGAAGGTTTTCTTTAATGCCAGAAGCTCCCATGTCCTAGAAAGTGTAGTATTTTTCTGCTTCTTGGAGTGCTCTACAAAACAGTTAATAGATGTAAATCCACACTCATGCATCTCATTGTGAGAACATATCCCAAATTGATGTTTCTGAGTCATCAGTTTCCACAATGAGTGGTGATGCCAAATATGGGTGCCTCAAAATGGGACATGAAGTAAAGGCCCATTTAAGAAAACTTAAAACATTTTCCTTTTGTGGACCACAATTAAGCTATCCAGCCCTTTTGGCCAATGCAAATATAGGCTAAACAATGTCACAGAAATATTTTATAAACCATCTATAAAAATTAGCAAACCCTAGACAATGCTGTATGCTTTTAAAATTAAGTAGTTTGAAATTCTAGGTATGATTTAATTGTATTAGTATCCATCATCATTCTTGTAGTTCACATCTGTGTCTGGTAAGGATGTCCTTCAAGCAGTAATATATCACCCAGATATATAATAATGTAGGAAGCCAGCAGCACATCTGGGAAGATGTCATTTCGGAGTTTTTGGATAGTGGTTGGAGCATTCTGTAGTCCAGCTAGCACTACGAGGCACTCAGAATTACTGCACCTCACATTGAACGCCTTTCTTCCACCTGTCACATATTTTCCCACAGTCGAATTTAGAAAGAACCACTACATTTCTTAGCAGATCTATACACAAACTTAGTAATGGCAGCCAATATCGTTTTGCTTAAAGTCAGCATGTTTAGTTGTCTAAGTCCACCAACCCCTGGATATTGTGTAAGAAAAAGATGGGTTTCCCAGCAGGTGATGAGGAATAGCGTATGAACCCCCTTTGGCAGGTTTTCAATTAAATATTTTCTTAGCTCCTTGTGGTTTGGTTCTCCCCTGCACGGGTGCTGTGTGCCTGCAAGCTATGTGGAATGCCCGTGGAATGTTCATGAATGGAATGTTTATGCGGGAGAGCTCCCGAGTGTTTGCTGGTTGTCAGATGGTGAGCTGAGTGCCTGTGAGTGAGGCTGTCTCCTATGTCTTACCCAAGATCTTACCTGTGCTTGTTCCCTTGTCAACTGGACTTCAGTAAAGAAGTTACTCTGCCCATGCATGGTGTCTCAGTGTCTTCTTCACTAAAGACTCGTCCTTTTAATGGCGACGAGCTGGCTTGGAGGGAAGGAGCCAAGAACCTGCAGCAGATGTTCAAGGGGATCAGCATCTGTATGAAGGAAAATGAGTATAAGACTAGGGGAGGAGACATCCACCTGCCCCTGACCCCATGAAGATTGGCCCATTTACCCCTGGCTCAGTGCTTTGAGCAGTGGAAGTAAGACAAGGTGATTTGTTCACTGAGAGTTGCAGCCTGGGATGTGTTCGTGTCTCTTACGGGCAGGCTCTAGGCCCTGTGGTGACAGTTTGGTTGTCTTGTGAAGGCACGGCAACAAGAAGCGGCTGTGACAGCCTGGGAGAGTCAAGGAGATTCGAGGTGGCTGCCGTAACAGCCTGGGAGAGGCAAGAAGATTCGAGGGGACTGCCTGTGAGTGGCATCTAGTAATGACCTGCTGGGGGGAGGGTCAAAAGGTACATACCTTGTGATCCCTCAAAATCAGTTCCTGCAATGGATTGTGAGTGAGTCCTACAAGGCTCAGCTATACCGGACTGCAATGTTCAGCTATACCAGAGGATATAATGTTTGGTGACATGCCTGTTGTCTGATTTAAATCAGTGGCACTTGTGGCAGTACCAATTGTGGTTGTAGGAGGGTCCAGAATACCTTACCCCTGGCGGGCTCTGGTTTCCCTTTGGGGGTTTGATTGGATAAGCACTGTCGGAACCATTGACAGCCCTGCAGCTCCAAGCCGCATGGAGCCTTCTGCCAAATGATGTCTGAGAGGATCTTTGTGCTGAGCGTTTGGCAACAACCGTTCAAGAGGATTTTCAGTACAATGAAGGAACGTTGCTGGGTCCTTTTCTCTTGCCTTTGTTGCACCATGGGAATTCTTTTCTTAGCTTTTATGCCAGGCATCCATCAGTTCTCGGAGCCGCTGTTGCTTGGCATTTCTATGCCATATCATTTGGTCTTGGAAGAATAGCTGCAGAAACAGTTTGGAAGCTTTAGTAGATGGCAAGCCAGCAGCAAATGATGATGGGTCAGCAGTGCCAATGTGGGGAAGCCCATCAGCTCTGGAAGGTGTCTGCAGTATAGAGGACCAGGATGATGTGAACTGAGGCTCTTGGAGCGCTCGCCCTGCAGGTACTGTTGTGGTGAACTGGCGGTAGCGATGGCATTGTTGAGCAGCAGGCACATTAAACATGCCGGATATGTTAAGGCGCAGCCGGGGGTTTGAAGTGAAGTTCCGTACAGCCCCTAGTCGTGCTGCATGGAGCGCAGATCCCCTGGTGCTGTCATTTTGTGTTTCGGAGGGGAGGAACTACTTTCACGATATATGTGAGATCCTCTGCTGTCCATACCAGCAGTATGTTTCTAGCATCTTTAGAGACTCTTTGCCGCCCATTGTCACACAAGTCCAATCATATTGGTGCAGCTCCATCAGTAGTTTGTTCTCTTTACCTACTGTAGTAGTCATGATGTGAGGCCTGTTCATTTACTCATATCTTTAGTTGTGTGAAGGAGGCTGTTGAGAGCTGCAAAGGTGTATGAATGATCTGGTGAATGACGTACCCTCTGCTTTGTTAGGCATTTGATACAGCAATGTTGAAATGTATGTTTTTTGCTGTGTCCTCCACAGGACCACCAATCAGACAGACTTTGTAGCTTAGGACATGGACTTGATAAGAGTACAGTTCTCAAATGTGCTGTTTTCTTGCAGGCTCATTTAATGTTGTCTGCGCGGTGAGGTTGTATGTTGTGAGTTTTGCTATGTAAACTCAGTCTGTGGTCTAGCAGATCACTGGTTGGGTGTGTGGCAGCCGAACATGGGTGTGTGTGAGCAGTGCAGTGTGTGCCAGTAGGTTCTGACGTGGCAGTGTGTGTGGTACAATGCCTGCTGGTGCATGCCTGACTTGACCACGAGGCTCACAGCACTTTTGGTATGAACCCGTGCTTATTTTTGTGTGGTGGTGCGGGTGTTGGACACCTGGTGGTTTGGGACTTTGATATACATTTTACCTGGTTTTTCCACCTCTGCTTTTGGTATCCTGAGGTTGGACACCCGGTAGTCTTTTGGGGTGGTTGGTACTTGATACCCAGTTTTCTGGTGTGTTTGGCTGTTGCTTGTGATTTTGGCAGTATGGTTTCTTGAAGGGTGTGCTGTCCTTTTCAATGAACTGCTTGTGCTATTGGCAGAGTGTTTGATTTGGAGGTGTGCTGACCTTTCAGTGCACTGTGGCTGTTGGAGGTATGACAAGAGATGGTTGTAGCTTGAGTCAAGTTGGGATTTGTGGTATAGTTGAGGTGTTGGGGATGGTTCCCCCGGTTTGTCTTTCCCACTGTTGTGCCCACAAGCGTGGACTTTGAGTGGTTTTGGGCTGGGTTGCCCTGTTTATTTGGAGGACTGTGAGGTGATGAGGTTCAGTGGGAGCGTTGCTCCTTGTTCAGAGGTGGCATGGAGGGAAAGGTTTCTGGGAGTTTTCCTTCTTGTCTGAGTTGGAATGGAGTGTTGGTTGGAGACCTGAGACTTCTGGTCGCTTTTCCAGATGGTCCTCCCTGTGTTGTCTGTTCCTTACCTTTTTGCTTTCCCTTTGTTAAGGAGGGAGATGCGCTGTGTCTTGGTTCTCCCCTGCCCTGGTACTGTGAGCATGTAACCAATGTGGAATGCCTGTGGAACGTTCATGAGTGGAATGTTTATGTAGGAGAGCTTCTGAGTGTTCCCTGGTTGTCAGTTGGTGAGATGAGTGCCTGTGATAGATGGTGCTGGTGGATGTTTCTTATGTCTTTCTTTTAACTTACCCAAGATCTCACCTGTACTTGTAACCTTGTCAACTGGACTTCAGTAAAGAAGTTACTGTTCCCAAGCATGGTATCCAGAGTCTTCTTCATTAAAGACACATCATTTCACTCCTCATCGTTCCTCACAGAACATACATTATGTAATGGGAATGGTGGCCAACAAGACACATCTTCTTCTTAGCCTTTATTCGAAGGTAAAGCCATCAGGCCCACAACACAGTAAAAATAGTTAAAATACAAACAAATTAAAGTACACTTCAGACAATTAACATATAAACATATACAAACACGTGTATCCCTGAGTTAAAATAGTTAAAACAAGGAATGGTCTAAAACAAGCAAGTCTAATAAGTTGATAGTGAGTGCTTTTTCAGCCATGCCCTATATATGAATTCAGAAAGGCAACATCCATTTTCTAGAACTCAAACCAAATGTCATTGCTTCTTTTTTTTTTTTTTTTTTTTTATTGGTTTGTTACAAACCTTTAAAAAATAAGAAAAGAAATACAATGGAGAAGACTAGAAAAAGCCACCAAACTAGAGCGCCCACAAAAGGACAGAATCAGTCAGTGAGTCCCTAATGCGACATAGATTTGTTGGGACAATGTTTTGGGTTGATTTTACATTCGTCAAAACTTCAAAGCTAGGTGTTTATAGGAAAGGGACAGTTCTTTCACTGATGCTGATTAAACATCCGCCTCTGATAACTTCGACGATTGTATTTCCAAATTAGGTTCTGCCTTTAGTAGTTTCACCATCATTAATTCTAAAAAGAAGGTTAGTTCAATTGTTAGGCTGCGATCTGAGTCTTGAGAGAGTCGTGTCCACCATTCTTCAGCGGACAATGAAGGCTTTGCCATTATAAACCTTCCAAAATGCTTTGTGCGTTCCTGTATCAGGTGACTGCATTCCAGCGTCAGATGTTTCAACGTTTCAGTATCTTTCCCACACAGTCGGCACGTTGTGGAGGTTTGATCCATGCCGTTCCGTATGTTTAGATTTTCTTTGGTTGGAAATTGGTTGAGACGATATTTCATGAACAGTGCTCTACGTTTTTTATCTGAAAATTTGTGTAAGTATGGCTGGGTTATGTTCAATTTTCTCTCTCCGTTTGGCATCAGCTTCATTATTCTGTGTTTTTTGCACGTATCACCCGTGTCAATCCAGTCTTGGAGCCACAACAAGGATTTGACCTTATTCGGATTTTCTTGCAGTAGATTTTTGTCTGCTCCTATGTCGCTGAGGATTTTTTCACAACTTTGGAGCCACATTGAGAGCACAGAATTATCATGCTCTATAACTGAAGTTTTTAAGATGTTATATTGGATGATCGGCTTTTCAGCAGATACTTTGCGGAATTCATTTAGGGTGTTCCACGTTATCCTTCCATTAATAGATGGGAGGCTCAGCTCATATCTTATACAGGCGGTTGGTACGCCAGGGGGTAGACACAAGACTTTTGACCAAAACGAGTGTTCCAAAGAGGCCCATAGCTCTGCTGGACAGCCAAAGGCACATTCAGCTCCATGGATCAAGGCCGGTATGACTTTTGCCTTATAGAATGTTAAAACAGGTGTTAATGAGTGTTTCCCGAATTTTGCGTTTACAATGCAAGCCTGCGCTGTCAGTTGTTTACATTTTGACTTGACTTTTCCTACCCATGGGGCATCGTTTATATTTGAGCTGAGCAACATACCCAAGTACAGTGATTGTTTGTTTAGCTCAATTTTGCCATCATCCAGTTTCCACGTGAACTTTTTTTTCCCAATAGGATCTTTGTTCTTTTGCAGATCTTGCAGGATTAAAATTTCTGATTTTTGTGTGTTCACATTTAGGCCGTTTAGCTGGATATATTGTGCTAAAATCCCGAGTTTTCGTTGCAGACCTATTGGCGTCAAGTCCAAGAGAACAAGGTCATCCGCGTACAGAAGCCAATGAAGATCTTTTCCATTAACTTTTGGAGGAAAAGTGTTTGTACCTTTGTATGCATCACCCAAGTCTGAGATAAACAGATTGAAGATGACAGAAGCCAGAGGGCACCCTTGTTTTACTCCTCGATATGTTTTTATTGGAGCCGATAGGGTGCCACTTTTATCTATCTTTATTTTTATCTCCGTATCGGTGTGTAATGCTTTTATTGCTGAAAGTAGACTAATTGGACATTGCCAATCAAACATTTTTTTCCAAAGTAACTCTCTTTCTATACTGTCAAAGGCTTGCGATAAGTCCACAAATGCCAAATAGATTTTTTTGTTTCTTTGTATTGCATCCATCTTAAGTAGGTTTAGCAGAAAAAGGTTTAGGCCACAGCCTACACCTCTGACAAAACCCGCTTGACGGATGTCCAGATGACTTGACTCTTGGATCCACTCTTGTAGTTGTTTCTGTATTTGAGTCGCAAATATTTTTCCCACAACGTCCAGCAAGGCAATGGGTCTGTAGTTTTTAGGTTCAGCTCTATTGCCTTTTTTAAAGATTGGAATGACAATTGCGGTTTTCCAACTGGTTGGGACTTTTGCTTCATTAGCTTATGTCATTGCTTCCGCTAGGGACTGAACATTGTAGTGTAAATGTACAAGCCTAAGATTCAAGATTGTAATCTTTTTCAGTGCATCACATTTGAACAAGAAATGGATTACATCCTATAGCCATGCTCCGCACAACATACAGTTAGTGCCTGTCAAATCTTTCCATAGGCCTATGCGAGCCCAAACATTTAGGCAACCATTTCTAAACTGGATATAAAATGCGTGTGCATATGTCGGTTGAACAAGGTTCACATAGGATTCATAACCGCAATGCTTTTTAACAGACAAGTACTCATTACCAAGGGATAAACGTGCACACAAACTATCAATTTTTCTGTGCTTATGATCTTTCCAATTCTTCTTCACAATGATCAGGCTGTTCTTAGTGATTAAGTTTGGGTAAAACCAATAACAGGAAAGATCTATGGCTACCAAGGTCTATTCAACATGAGTAGTCCATGGGATGAATAGTCTCAATTCCAAACTCATAATGTACTTCAAAACATCACAATATTTACTAAAAGCTGAATTACCCCAAAAAGCGAATTCAGTACATCACAGGTCATCTATTGTGCTCATCTCACACTCCAAGTAGATCATATCCATTGGGGTGCTTAGGCGCAAACATAAGATGCCCTTGAAAAATGTGTTTTCTGTGATAGTCACCATTGGGCACCTGTTAAAACCCCAAACTTCCGCACCATACAATGCGGCCGACTTGGCTTGTGCTTTAAATACTTCCAGAGCTTGGCGAACTGCATCCCCTCCGCGACTTATATCATATTTTTAAAATGAGCAGCACTTTTCTCAAGGGTCATATTAACCATAGTGAGGTGTGGAATCCAGCCAGCACTTTTAGAAAATCTCATTCCCAGGTCATCATACCATATATGGGAATGAATACCTTGCTTTACGTTTTGGTCACATTCAATTCAAGGCCCAAGTCCCTAATGTTGGATACAAAACAAGACAAAGACGCATTCAGGCCAGATGGAGTAGTTGACAAGAAAACTGCATCGTCTGCAAAAAACAATGCTGCTAACTTATCCTTCCCTTAGCGTGGGTAATCATAATTATGCAGGTTAAAGTGGTCAATACCTTAGTTTATAAAGAGACAGAATAGCAAAGGTGCTAGAATGCATCCTTGACAAACTCCCTTTTCTACTAGAAATGGTTCGGTAACTGCTAAACTCCATCTCGATGCGGCTGTGTTATTAGAATAGAGAAGTTGGATTGCCCTTAGCAGTGGTTCAGGAATACCTTTAGCTGGTAGTATATCCCATAAAGACCTCCGTGGAACACTGTCAAACGTAGTCTTTTAATCTACAAATACTCCTTACAACTTAGTCTTGGACACGGCTGCATGTTTCTGGATGGTCAGATATAATCTGAGCCCCTGGTCCACTGTACTCATACTTGCTCTGAAGCCAGCTTGGAGGTGGCTTAAGAGACATGTACTGTCAACCCTGTCCTGAAGATTTTTCAAAAGCACTTTGGTGAAAAAGTTCCCGTTGTGAACAGTAGGGAAACAGGTCGATAATTAGCAGGGTTGTCCCTTGCTCCCTTTTTGTAAATTGGGACTATTTTATCCTGCCTCCACGAATCAGGAATTATGCCTGAGGTAAGCATACAAATAAAACTCTCTTTAAGATTGGAGCCCATATTGGTGGTTCTTCTTTAAATAAATCCCTCAGGATTTTATCTGGGCCGGGAGCTTTAAGCACTTTCAAGGATAACATTGCAGTTTCTACATCTTTAATGGAGCAAAGAATAGCGGGATCACCTACTATATGAGAATCCACAGAACTACAACCGATTGTTGCACAGCAACTCTCAATACTACTTGGGTTCATAAATAGAAATTTAAAGTGGTCTCTTCACATACTTGGGGTGATACAAGCTTGGGCAATGTGTCACCTCTTCGTTCTTTGTCCGATATTAATTTCCAAAACCCCCTTTGAGTCCCCAATTCTAGCAGCCTCTAGCAATGAATCCCACCAACTAATCAGGAACTGCTTAATTTTTAGTGTTATTATAATTTTATAGGCTGACCTCAAAGATCTTAAGTGAACCATGACTCCCAAAAAATTGTGAACCTAAATAGTTGGAAAGGGCCTGCCTGGCTGAGTAGTCTATTCTCTTTATCATACCATTGCTCTCTCTTCTTAGCACTTCTACTGATCACTGGTTTACTAGTGGTAGAAAAGGGCTTCAGATTGGTCACCAATTCCTCAAAGGACTGGATCACCACATTATCCAAACGTTTCTGGGAACAAAGGTGCTCGACATGGCCCAAAATCGAGTGGTAGATTGCTGGGATTTGATCCCAGACAAGCACCCAGTGTAAATATGTCACTGAACAAAAAAAGAGGGAGCCACACATGTGATGTCATCAGTCATGTCACGAATGACATTTGTGATGTCATCTTTGATGTCATGGGTGTTAGTGCTTGCATTGCACAGGGGTACCGTGAGTTATGGTTGCTTAGCTGACGATAACTTGCGAATTTCTGTTTTTTTTTTCGCTTTTACCTGTAACCATAACGTCCCTGTAACAACGTTTGTCCATTGAATTGCATAGGTTTTTACTAGTGCAACATAACCATAATGTCCCTTTAACAATGTTTTTTGTCAGTGAATTTCATTGGTTTTTAGCAGGATACCCTTAGTTTGTAAACAAGAACTGTGCAACATAGTGCACCTGCTGGCCCCATGTTAATACGGACAGCAGTCACGGACTATGCGTCTGTTTGCGGAGATCGTGTGGCGTCCAACATGCTAAGGAAGGCAGGTGCTCTCTTACATAGTGGTACCAATCACCAAAAGCAAAGAACAAAGACAAACAGCACCATCTGCAAATATTGCAAGGGAAAATAGAGTAGGTTTGCAAATTGTGTACTCATGAAGCAAACAAAGGCATACGGAGTGCACCATAAGGGAATGCATCAACAACAGAAGTGATGTCTGCCTTCACCAATCCCACCACACTGCTGCTGTAAAGGGAAACAAAAAACGAACAGCCATAGTAACGACTGGAAAGTGCTAAAACCTGAATGTCACTACAGTGTAGTAAGGACCCTAAACTTTGTCTAATAACTGCACAGGTGCTGCAGTATGCAATAGTACAGAAGCATAATGTGTGTTTTTGTAACACAGCAATGGCAAGCACCTTAGAGTGGCAGGATGAACATTTCCCTCATGACGCAATGACTTTCTATAGTAGTCCCATTGGCACGTACAGTGCTGTGAACCGTAAATTATGTAATATATATTGCTTCATGTACACCAAACACATTCTTTTTTCGGTAAGAGAAATATTGGAAAGGAAAGCAAGACAGTAAAAGCGGCACCCTGTTCCTTTCCAAATGAGGTGTATGCATGTGTACAAGTAAACAGTAATAATGAGAATGTTGCTGAGTGTTTGTGTGGTATTCTTTTTTTACCTGAAATGGGTTCTGACTCACTAGCACACAGTCCTCGTTGCAATGACCGCAAGTAAGAAAAAGGTAGGTGCCCTACGGTCACTGCAGCTGTCTGGCCTATCCACAATGACAATGTAGGCATCTGTACGCCGCCAGTAGGCTTTGCATGTCTGCATGTTGTCCAACACCTACCAATGCGTGTGGGAGCACACGTTTTTGCGTAGTGAAAGTACACACATGTGTATCTGTTCCTCTCTGTCCTGGTAACATCGCCACTGTGCAGCATATGCAAGGGAACGTTCATTAGGTTGGGGCGTCCACCCACGCCCTACAGGTAGCTATACACATAAACATCCCACCTGCTGTACCCTATAAATCACTAGCATCACCCGAAATGGTTGGCGCACGTGTGGCACACTTTTAGTCAGAAGAAAAGATGCAATGGTGTGAATAGCACACCCATGCACACGCGCACAACGCATTTCACCCAAAACGTGGACAGCCGTCTCAAAGGAGAACATTGGCAACTTCATCATGCAACCGCACCCACACTGCGCGTGGGCCCTTATTTCGAGGACAGGAGCCGGACCCTCAAACACTGGCAAAGTGCAGGGTTGAGCAATGTAGGGAGTGTTCTTCGGAAAGCACACACTTACAAACACACCACAATGTGCCGTTGCACATGTATGTGTGTTTTGGAACAATGCAGGCCTGCTTTCCAGGTGGAAGTTGTCCATTGCAACCCTACAAAAGGGCACACCACAGAGGTGCTGTGAAATCTGTTTGCAGCTTTTCAGACCAGAGTAGCAGGCCACATAGGTTTGCCCTGTAAGTAATCGTGCACCAAATCTGTTCTGCTATAGTGTGTCTGCTACTAATAGCAACCATGTCAGTCCGGCTGAGTATGCACAGTAATTGAGAAAACTATGAACGGGCCTTGCTGTGACCCATACCCGCATCTGCGATAGTCCCCATTGTCCCAATCTCATGGGTAGCTAGAGGCAAAGGGGAGTATGCATGCTTCTGTTGATCAGACACCTTCCTGCCTCTTCACTAGTTTTAGCAACTTCTTCAGTCGACAGAACAAACCTAAACAAGACATGTGACCCATATGCATGCCGCCGAAATGGATGACGAGAACATCGGCTCTAGCAAAAGTGGCCAGATCTTTGCAAAGTGCAGCCAGGTTGGCGAAACTGCACTCGTAGACACCATTGCACAATGCGACCACTCCTTCCAATCCAAAATTATCAGCAAAGTTTCTTTCCAGGGCATACTTGTGCAGATCTAGTAGAAAGGCATCACCTATAGGCAACACAATGCGTTTGCCATGTCGGCCAGCCTCACTACGCAGAGTGTAATGTACAGCAGTTTGACCACCCCTTCCAGTGAACCACACCCACAGTACCTGATTGGATAATCCTGAGAGTCCCATGTCCATTGGCCAGCAAGGTAAGAAGCGCAGATTGTGGCATGTGCAGTGCCCAAAGTACCACGAGGGCTGCACCCCATTAAAGCAGGAGCAGTCCTTCTTCCCTTTCCACTACCTTTTGTCCAGCATGACCTCATTGGGTATGGGTAAATGGGCATACACTATTCCACCAATGCCATCCAAGACATTACCCTCTAACACTGTCAGTTCTGCACAAAACTTCATAGGTATCGTTACAAATTCAGCCTGCTAGTGTGCTGTCACTGGACAGCACATCCAGTAGAAAGTTCAGTAAAAGATGGCAAGATTTTTCTGCCCTATGTGTATCAATGCGTTATAATTGCCTCTGCATACGGTATCTGCCACTGAGCGGCCATAACGTTCTTTAAAAGCATAATGGTTTTTTCCCATCCCCTACCATGAAGTGGCACTTCAGTGAAATGTGCTTGCAACGTTTTCATTTAGCCATATCATACAGGGTAATATCAAAACAGGAACTCTCTGCTTTTCCTCCGACAATGCTACTAAATGTTTTCCCCACTAACCCACCTCCTACATAAATTGTAAAAAAATGCCACCAATAGCAGCATTGAATGTATGGTACCAAGTGAAAGCAACTTTCCAAAAGATCACTGTCTACACAGCTATACTTCTGGCTATGATGCACTATTGCAACAGGCTCTTTTTAAATCTGCCCCCTTCTACTCTCCGCCCTCTGGAACACATCCAGTAGAGGAGTGCACGACTTGGGATGGTATCTCTCCTGCACTGAAATGTCACCAATAGCTCCCAATGGCTGCGAGGAATAAAGTGAGAAGACTCTGCATTATGTGGAAGGCCTTCTGGCCCCTGGGACTTCAATACCTTCAACTGTAACTCCCTATATATTTGCATGCACGTTCTCTTCCCTCATCCACCTCCAACTCCCTCAGGGTGCGGCGCTTCTGCAAAATACCAGTTAGTGGTAGTTGTGCTTTTTCACCTGCGGCCTCCCTCTGCAACAGCCTTCCTGGCTCCCCGACACTTGAGGAGAACCATCGCGAGTTCCAGAAGCACCTCAAAGCCTTTCTCTTAGCATCTGCTGTCTCTGCTACTCTCCCCAGCTAATTGCCTGACGTAAACTGATTCTGCACTACTAACCTGGCGACTCTGTGATGTCGGGCCCATGTCACTTCCCCCCTCCAGGCAAACCCCAGCACTGGCTTTCTAGCAAACCCCACACTTGAGGACTGTTTTCTGTATGCCTAACAGTGCATCCACCACCTGCTGTGTGCGCATATCCGTGGACTTGGCACAATAGTCCCTTATTTTTACTTATTGTAATTTTTTCTTCTTCACATGTAGTGTACCTTCCCCTCCCTCCACCCATGCACTTGGGTGATGTAAGTCACACCTGGTCTAGTAGGGTATTTGTCTCTGTCTCCCCTCCCTTGCCTTGTTGTGCTTTGGTAGACGTGTGTATAGGCGCATTACGAATGCCATAGCATACAATTGCACATCATATGATATCATACGCACAATGCATGCACCACAGTAGGATGCCCGCCACTTACCGTATACACTGCAAAGTTGTTTTTTTGGTTTCCACAGTACCCCACTTACTGCACAGTTTTCAAAAAATATTCGCACACGCAGCACAGCTTGCATGTTGCAAACTGAAAATAAATACATACAGTTCATGCATAAACCCAGGATGCCTGCCCCTTACCTTGCACACTTCCACCATACCCTTCTGCAATTATTTGTGCAAAGAGACCTTCTGGCACAGTGTTTGCGTACACACCAGACCCACCAACCTTATAGAGCAGTGTCTTTCACTCAACAATTTCCTTTGCATGACTCCCGGCCAGAAAATGGCTGTATGTGGCACGTGGAAGCATGAAAGTACAGCGTAATCTGCTGGGTTTCCATGCTTTTGGGTAAATGTAAAACAGGGTAGGGGTTTGGGTCTGTAGTCCTGTCTCAGAAAACAAAAGGTTTTTTTACATTTATTTTGTTGTCCTGTTTTTGTTGTGTACATGCTTGCATACAATTCTTTTTATTTTTATCTCTTTCGATGACTTTCTGTTTGCTTCTCCTCCTCACATTTGTACGGACTAAACATCAACACTTCTCTTACAGTTCTACAGGATTGTCTACAACACTGCATGCAGAGTGGCAAACAAAACAGCATTGCCAATGGAGGTAAAAAAATGCCATTTCCTTGGAACCACTGCAAATCTTGCTCGTTAATGCTGTCATAGTCGGTGCAGAACATCCCAGCACTGCACATAAACTCACACATTCTTCCGTGTATGAAACACCTCCCGACCTCTGGCTGTTGCAAATTACACCGGCATGGTTCCATACACCTCTTGGTGGTATGGAGGAGAAAATCACCTTGGCAGTGGGAAAAATCTGCATCACTGCTGTCATCAACTTCTTGATGTGACGGAGCAAACGTGACCACAACATGTACCCCAAGTGTAGCACTCCATAATGCACAACCACAACATCCATCCACACTGCCTACAGAGGCCACACATACAAAGGAGAACCATGGCTCCGATTCCCCACTCATACACTGTGCCCCAAAAAAGCCTCCACTCCTTCCAACTCAAAGTTAGTATCAAAGCCTCTTTCCAAGGCATACCTTTGCAGATCTTGCACAAAGGTATCACCCACAATGAGCACTCTGCATCTGTCCATCTCTGTCAATCTCACTGCATCGAGATTTGGGGAAATATATCCCTGCCCCATCCTGTGACCCACACCCTTGACAACAGATTGGGTAATCCCAACAGTTCCATTTGCAAAGGCACCATGCTCAAAAGGGAAGATTGTAGCATGTGCGCCTTCCCAGTTACAGCAACGGCCACACCAAGTAAAGCACAGGCACTCCTTATACCGTTTCCAGTATTGTATATCCAACACTCCCGCATTAGGTAGTATGCAATAGTCACACACGCATGTAGCATTCACATCCAAGACCTCCACATCGAACACTATCATTTCTGCACTGCACTGCTGACGTACCTTTACACTCTCACAGTACAGGTCTTGTGTCATGTGTATGGCCGACTAAGAACCCCTAGCTAACAAATTTTGTTTATTTTCTGCTCTTCTCTCCCTAATTGACCTGATGAATTCCGAATACACAATTGGTATGGACTTCTTTGCAATTATGTGATATATGGATGTCTTGTTTATTTCGAAATTGCTTTTAATAATTTTCTGCTTTGGCACCATGAATTGAAATGTACAATATCGTGCCATGAATGACTAAACTAATTGTTTTGTGGCCCCTTTCTCCTTGGTTGCCCTGGTACCTTGGGTTTATATATATGTACATTTTCAAATGTCTTGTACTACATTACTTTGCATGTACAAAAAACCTTGTAGCCTCAGTGGAAGGGCAAGTGCCCGAAACACGTGTCAGGCTACTCTAGCTTTCATTAAAAATAGCTATACCATTTTGGCTTTAATTAAGTGTTGTTGCGCAGTGTGCTTGCAAAATGTGATTTTTGTTTACTTACCAGGCGGTAGATTTGGCAAATCCCACCCCCCGCATCCACCTGCAGCACCTCTCACCACACCCAATCCAACAGGTCCTTGCGCTGAACATCGCCTTTTTCCCATCTTGCCAACCTAGTTTCTCATGTGAAAGCACCTCCAGGTAGAAGCTCTCCAAACCGATGCATGCTTTCAGTGTCCACATTCACCCAGAGTGGCACCCAGCACCACAAACTACAGGTAGACATAGTTTTTTTCCTCCCAGCCCTCAACCAAATCCAATGATAAAATAATTAAAAGTGCAGTACAGTAGTTAGTAATCTGCGCAATGCACACTACTCAAGCACATACACTATGCAGTTGAACCCTATGCACTGGTACACACACACTTTGTTACCACAGCACTCAGTGGACACACTGCAGAACTGGTCACTCCATAAGCTCCTGCCATGCACTTGTAAATGTACCACGTGCGAACAATGAGCACACTCATGCAATCAACAATGCATGCACAACTCACAAACCACACATGAAATGGAACAATCTGAGGAGTAGTTGCAAGCAACCCACATAGCTGTTTGTGTAAGGCTTCCAGTCCTGCATCCAAGACGCTAGGCCCTCCCCACACACAGCACTCCCTAGTGCACCCCACATTGGACTCCTCATGTCATGTGTAATGCATTACCCATCTTCAATTGCACCTGCCACCTTTCACCCTGGCCTCATCTTTGCATGCATTGCTCATGATGTTCGGTTGCCTGTGCTGAACGATATGTGCATTCCTCTGTACATTGTCCATATTGCAACTTTCCGATGCTGCTGACTTCCTTTCATGGGGCAATGTGGTCAAACATTTTCTCAAGAAAGGGTCGTATTAGGGCCTAACCATTTCAAACGCAAATGGTGACATGTGGCTCCTATTGTACAACAGGGGCAATGGTGAACACCATATACTTATGTACGCATAGCAGCTCACTTCTGCTGTTCTACCAAGTGTACAATGTCCTCTGCAATGATTGTGTGCTACTCACCAACTTAAAATACATGCAGAATGACAACTGCATCACTGCATTATGTTGTGGTGGCTGTGATGAAGGCCTAGGCTGCTGGGTGCATGGCATACTGCCTAGGGCATTCAGCCACGCACCCAACAGTCTAGGCCTTGGGCACACTCACCACAACATAACAGAGCCATGCAGGCAACCATGTAGGCATGTAGGCATGTGCCAGAAATCACAAAGACATAATACGCATCAGCACTTCCACCAAACCGCCGCACCATAAAGCAGGGAGGCAAGGACACGTGTTCCACTTACCGTAATGCAGAAACATATCGCTTTGTTTGGTACCGCTACCCACTTCCATTCACAAAGCATTATAAGCATGCCAACCAAAAAAGACAATCTTTGCAACAATGAGCCTGCTCCCAACACTCTAGTACGTGCATAGAGCCAATGGTGCGTAGTGCACTGCAACACTTATTAATCTGCGCAATACACACTACGCAAGCACATAAAAGAACAAGTGGCACCTTAACCTCTTCCATATGTACACTATTCTGTTAGTGCACCCAGTGGACACACTGCACGACTGGTCACGGCAGCATCTCCACCCATACACCAACAACTGTAGGTTGTTCTACCAATCACCACACCCATGCAACCAACATTTTGGTCACTGCAACCGAACCACACACAAAAAGCAACAATTTGGCACCTACTTTCAACCAGTGGACATTCCTTTTCAACCAGTGGACATACCTTTCTGTGCTAGGCTGCAGCCATGCATCGCTGGGGCTATGGACTTACCTCACACAGCACACCATAGTACATGCTATGTTTAAATCCTCATGTCTCGTGGAATGCACTCCCCTTCTGCAAATGTGCCTGCCACTACTCATCACAGAAAGACATTGTAGCTGCAGCTGCCATGCCATAAAAAAGGCTGCCTGCAATGACCACACAGATTGTTGCCTGTCGAGGTATCCGCACATTGACGGAGCATGCACGGATATATATATATATACGGAGATATATCACATGAAGCAGTTCTCACTCTTACACCCTTTCGATCCATTCTTCCCACCTCCAAATGCCGTACACAATGTTTTTCAGCCTCTTTCGCCTCCGATACAACATGCCGCCATCATGGAACACTTTTGACACACAAACTGTCACAGCACACTGCGTTCCAATCAACATTTTGACCACATGGCGAACAGGGAAATGGGGCGCTGGAGCAAAGCCAGATATGACTAATTTTACTGCACACACTGCTACGTACAAGAGGCCCACCCATGCACACAATGGCTTAGAGCCTTGCCAAACACACCACAACTCTACCATCCAATACACCATGATGGCGTTTCCCAAAACCTTTGATGCACAGCACGCTTTCCTCCAGCCAACCACCAGCTGCGTCCAATGTTCGCTGAAAGCACAGCATACCGAAGGCCAATGAGACTTCGGACCGTGGAGCGAACAGGGAAATGGGTCCATGGAGTAAACCCAGATATCACTAGTTTTTTGGGATGTACATTTCAGTTCTTTGCAACAAAAGTACTGATCCGATGTCCACCAAACATACAAAAGCATGCTTTCTGACCCAAGCCCCTGCTCCTGCCGCAAATTCGGTGCAAATCCACTCAGCCGTTCGGGCTGTAGTCGTGCGCAAAGTTTTTGCCCATTCAGTCTATGGAAGAAAAAACATTTTATGGGTCCCCCTATAACCCCTATACCCCCCCTGCACGAAACCTGACCCAACTTGGCACAGAAATCACAAAGTTTAGTGAGGATTCCTCCAGGGGGAGCGAAGCTATAAGCTGCCAAAAAAGTGGACTACCTATGGGTTTAGCAACTTAACCATAACTACACGGCCGCTACCGCAGGCCTTGTAATTTAAATTGCCTAATACATCTGTTCAGGCTTACAACCCATATACATCACTTAATACATTCCCACACCCACATTTGTTTACAGTGTACACATTTCTTTCTATTATAAGGTCGACACGTGTTTCAGCCAGTATTGCTTAGCGATTTTCCTGCTCCTATTTGATCTGGCCTTCTTTAGGACGTGAGCGGTCCTGTTAGACCACCACTCCTTTTATATACTTGTGTTCTTGTGAGTCGATAAAGTAAAACATACCAACAACTTCTAGTTTCTCACTGTCATCCATAACATATTATTTAAAAAATGTAAACTAATCATGTTACATTTTTTTTTTGCACAATAAATGTTCCAAAACATATATACCTTTCTCGTACACATCATCATGTTCTCCTATCATCTATCAAAAGTAACATCACCCCAGCTTATTTCATGTGTGCAACCTGGTGAAAGACACAAGGGAGCAAACCCTTTTACTATGTACTACACCTTAACCATGTTTCCTAATACTATAGCAGGCCAAACATATTATTGCAGGTACCGGCTTACCTCATTCCCACTGTGCGGTCTGCAATGCTTCCAGAAGGATATTATTCCTTTGTCTTGTTAAGGATTTCAATCAGGCAATCTCAGCCTAGCATCCAATGCACAAATGAAATACTTATTTATTGTGTCTATAGGTTCAATATTATGAGTAATATACCACTCATATCACACCCCTTTTCAAAACACCCCCAGGTCACAATGGACCAGGAATCAGGCTGGTTGGGAAAAGTAATATTTATTTATTTATTTAAAATGCAAATCAAACACAGGTTTTAATATATGGGGCAGCAATCACCAATATGGTGACAATACAATTAAGAAAGTAGGTAAGGCAATTGAATTCACTTTTTAGCAACAGAGAATATAAACACAGAGAAAATAACAGTTTTGACGTGTTTGAAAGATATCATTTAAGTTAAGATTTCCCCCTGCAAATTTCTCAACTCAGAAATAAGCAATTCTACACAGATGTAAGGGAGCAGCAGTTATTCGGGAATAAAGAACTGTGTTCAGGGTTTGAATACAATCTTCCATCCCCAAACAAGAGAGAAAAACATTTGGGAAATTTTATACTTTTAAAATGACATTTGAAAATGGCTTAGGAAAACAATGAAAAGTGTGCAAAATGTCCTTAAATTGATATAAATCTCTATGGGAGCAACACTAAAAAGATCCTAACAAACAGAAGCTATAGCATGAGCAAGAGTACACACTTTGAATCAGAATGGCAGTTCAGAAATACTTTGAATTGGAATTTACACGTGTAAAACTGTTGTAAAAATGCGAATTCCCGCTTAATTTCCCTATGTGGTTTTTAAGAAAAACGGGTCAACTACACTGGTTTTGGATGTGATGTAGCTACAGGTCTTAGGTTAAGTCAGAGTTGAAATTAAGTCTCTAGCTATTAATTTGCGGAAGTTATGCAAGTTTGAAGGAGAGGTGTTTTTAGAAAAATAGAACAGAGAAAAAGCAGAAAATAGGTTTAAAATGACAGGTTGCTTTTACTTAAACTAGATTAAGGCTAAGAAAAAGAATAATGCCACCCATGAATCTCCACAGTTACTTGGCCACTGTAACCCTTCACATAGTGGATACTCCATTTTCTTTATGGGAATTACTTTATTTAAAACCCAAATCACTTATGGTGTAGTAAAACAAAAATGAAAATAATGTCGCTAACACTCGGAATCACAGAGTTGCAAGAATGGTTCTGACAATATTATGGTTCTTAAGTTAAAGATGGGATAGTTTATTGATTGGGATAGGACAAGGCAATTATGCTATGGTTTACTATGATTCCTATTGATACTTACAGTCGACTTTAATTTAAGATTGGACCGTCAATGGCTCTGGTCATCAGTGATCGGGTCTACATGCAGCAGGGCACTTCTGGCAGGATAGTTCAGCGAGACGGTTCTGGTCAACTGGACTGACATCTCTGATTGGATTGGATTGGCCCTTCTGGTTGCTGGACACTGTAGATCAGTGGGATGGCAAGTTTCAGCAGGCAAGCCTTAAGGGTAGCAAGCCAAACTGGATCAATTTACTTCCCTTTGGTTTTGGGATGGTTTCAGGATTTGGGCCTAGCTGAAAAAGGAGTTCAGCAATACTGAGGCCTTGGCTTTGCAAAGAAATCTGGAATCAGGAACAATATGGAGGATTCAGGAACAAGGCGCCACGCAGAAATCAGGATGGAGTCAGTGTCTTGTGTGTTGTGAGGTTCCCTTATTTATCCTGCCAAATGACATCACTAAGTTTATGGTAGGGGCAGACTTACAACCCACACCCACAAGGCTATAATTAGTCAAAGGCACAGTTCCCACCTTGCTTTTCGCTGGTTGGATGACAGAAAGGGTTGTCATATTTTATGATGTGACTTGAGAACCTCCCATAATTATTAGGACCAAAATTTTACTTTCCCACAAATACATATTTATATAATTATGCCCTTTAATAAAACCGGGCACTTACATTATATATGTTTTGGGTTACATTTACATCCAACTCCCAAGTCGGTGGGACCTGTTCTTGTTTTTCTGTGGAATTGTGGCAATTTTAATCATAAAGGTTTGGCCTAACATTTCCAACTTCGGTACATATATGTGCAATCACCCCTAGAACATGGGTACACAATATTAGATTTGCAGCATTAATAGTTTCTGCGCAATTAGTCCTTTTTCATAACTCCAGTTCCTTACGCAGGTAGAAATCCTACCAAGTCCTCACATGTCTGTCATATATTCAGATTTCAATGTATGTACTTTTCATTCTTTTACTTATTTTTGCTGGCAAGTTAAATGACTTGGAGTTCTGTGGAAAAATAAGCAATTTAAATTCAAATTCACAGGTCCGTTTCTTTTTCTTACTTCCCAAGTATGAGTAAATGGCCTGTCCTTTGAAGTTCACTGAGAAGCCTCTCCCAGCATCCTACCCCTCCCCTGGAAGGATGAGTGTCCCAGCCTTCTATTGTGTTTTCCTGGGGCAGAGACGAATGTCTAATGAGGTCCTTTGTTCTGAGTATGCGAGGCCTCCCAGCAGCAATTAGGCCTTCCTGCCAGCAGTGAAGTGTAAACCTTTCCCAGGCTGAGGACTTTCAAGCAGAATTGTTTTTTTCTTTAAATAGTTGATCAACTCCAAACTAGGTTACTTTAAGTTCACCTACATCTTTCATTTAAACATGTAAAATGAACATAGTTGATAGGTGGATTCTTGCATTAGCAATCCTTTGATATTTCTTAAAAAATTAGTCCTTTCAACAAAAACATGCTTTCAAAACAGGCGATTTTGCACTTTCTTCATGGAAAAACACACTAAACTGAGTTCTTTTTAATCCGATTTTCCTATGCAGCATATGCAGCTTTGATTCAGCACCAGTTCTTCCCTTGAGTGCTGGGGTGGTTTGCAGTTTAGATACATGTATCCTGCCTTTGTTTAAAGTTTCTGTCTGCACAGCTGATTCTGTTAGATGTTGCAATTTTAGCTGCGTTTTTCCTGTGGAAATGAAAACAAATATTCCTGTGCTGCTTTTTCCTTAGATACATTTTATAATGGCTGTCAGTCAATGAGGCCCGGTTCCCCTGAGCCACACTGGATGATCCTGACATTTCAGTACCCTTTTAATCTCAATCATTCAATGGAAATGAATGGATCTAGCGCCAATACAGCACTTTTTAAGGTTGCAAAGCTAACATTTTAAAAGGCATTTTCGTTTTCAGCACAATTCTGCTGCTGCTGCTTTGCTCCATGTTGAATGTTGCAGAGTCCACTGGCATGCTCCTACAGTAGGAACTCTGTTTTAGCCCCCCCTGGCTGTGTGTGGCAGGGTGTGCAGCAATTCTGGTTGTGACCCAGTGCAGTTTTCAAGATTTTGGCGCGCACAGGAGCCAGTGCATCCATTTTGGGCTGTTTCTTTCACCATTTGTAAAGTCATACAGTGGGGCACATTGAAATGGGGCAAAATATCCCACAGTCTTCCTGACGGTATTACAGCAAATCTATTCATGAAATAGACACCATATGTTCCCACAAGCTTATATATTTAAATCCCGTACACATTATCTAGCCTAGTCCCACCATCTCTGTGGGGAGCTATCCCTTAGCAGTTTGACTATATTACTCATCGTACTATCTGCCTTGAATCACCAAGACATTTGTACTCTCCTACTGTGAGGTCCAAAATCTCTCTATAGATATAACTGGCCAACAACTCAGCCAAACCTTTCAAAATCTGCAAGGAGCTGGCCAATCCTGCTGCAGTTTACACCTCTTCTGTTACCTTCCAGGCCCTTTGCATGGCTCTGGCATCTCATTTCACCACAAAAACTCAGGACATCCTGTCCAGTCTCTCCTCTTCCTCAACTTCCTCTTCCTCTCCCGCTTCCATTCCAGGGCCCTCTCAGGCCATATCTCCTCTTCCTTTCTCCTCCTTCTCCCTGTTCACTACTAACAATGTTTCTAAACAAGTCCAAACTATGAAAGTCTTCTCAAAGCAGGTAATACCATGATCCTCCAGAACCATGAAGGAACACATCGACACCCTTGCTCCAGCCTTGGCCAATTTCTGGAATCACTCTTTTGCCACTGGAACCTTCCACTCAACCCTTAAGCACTCCCTTGTACACCCCCTCCTTAAGAAGCCCTCTGCCGATCCTTCCTCTTCGGCAAACTATCGCCCAATCTCATCACTCCTTTCCTGGAAAAACTCCTGGAAAAGCTGGCCATCTCCCATCTTAATCTACATACTGAATCTGTTGGTTGCCTACATGACCACCCGTCTGGCTTCAGACTCTAAGCTTCCTTCTGTCCTCATTCTCCTTGATCTATCCTCTACTTTCAACATAGTCAACCACGCCATCCTGCTCAATCATCCCTGTGACAACCTGGGTAGCTCTGGTCAGGCCCTAGCCTGGTTGACCTCCTTTCTCTCTGATCAAACCTCGTAGGTCCAACTTTGGTCTTGTGGTGTCCCCCAGGGGTCTAACCTCTCTCCCTGGTTCTTTATCCACTACCTGGCACCTCTGGCCCACCGCATCTCTACCTTCTGTTCTAACTTTCATTGTTATGCAGATGACACCCAGCTCTCCTTCAGGCTCACCTTAGCCTCATCTTCTACTTCTCTCATACATGACTCTCTCTGTCCGCAATTCAGGAATGGTGTGCCGCCAACAAAATCTGCCTTAATGCTAGTAAGATGGAGATTCTCCTCATCGGCAGCCCTGCTCCCTCCTTTACTGTCACTCTCTGGTCGACCTCCCTTTGCCCTCTTCCTGCTCCTATCTTTGAGGCTAAGAACCTCAGGGTCATCTTCGACTCCACACTCTCAATTTCTCCTCACATCTCTGACGTCTCTAAGAAGTCACACTACGAACTGCACCTCCTCAGAGGTATTATTCCTTTCCTCTCCTTCACCCAGAAACTCACTGTCTCTAGAGCTGTGTTTTTCTCTAGGCTGGACTACTGCAACAGCCTCTTTCTGTATCTGCCTGCTTCTACTCTCTGCCCTCTGCAACTCATCCAGAACAGGGCTGCGAGACTTGTCCTTGGCCTCAAGCCCAGGGATCGTATCTCTCCAGCACTGAAATCTCTGCAATAAGTCCAAGACCCTCTGCATTGTCCACAAGGCCTTCAGGGGCCTGGGTCCTCAATACCTCCATCTCCCTCTTCTTAAATACCTTCCTACTCAAGCTCTTCACTCCTCCACCTCCAACTCCGTCAGGGTCAGTCGCTTCTCCAAGCAATGAGTTGGTGGTAGATCTCTTTTTTTGGGTGGGGCCTCCCTCTGGAACAGCCTCCCTGCCTCTCTGAAACTCAAGGAGAACCATCTCTGGTTCCAGAAGCACCTCAAGACCTTCCTCTTTGCCTCTGCCTTCTACCTTTCTCTCCCCTGCTGATTTCCTATCTGAAACTGCACTGGTCACCTGGCTACTCTCTGATTTCGGGCCCAGGTCCCTACCCACCCAGTTGCACACCCGCACTGCCTCCCAGCAACCCTTGCACTTGGATCTATATCTGTAACCCTACAGTCTCCCTACCTGCACTTTTGGACACCTGCTGTCCGCACTTACCCTTGCACCTGCCACTTGCTGGCCGCACTTCTTGTTATTGTTTTGATCCCATGTACAGCACTGCCCCCTCCCCTTTCCCCTGGCACTTTCCCCCTCCCCTGTCCCCTGCACTTGCACAATCTCAATTTCACTTGGCCTAGTAAGATCGTTGTCTCTCTCCTCCCTCTGTTCCCCCTTCCTTGCCTCATCGCACCTTGAAACACCTGTGTATAGGCGCATTACAAATGCCATCTCATATCATATCTCTCACTCTGGCCGCCCACCCTGAGCCCTCTACCTGCATCTTCCTGTGAGGCTAAAAACCCTGGTGTCATCTTCGACTCCACCCTCTCCTTCTCTCCTCACATCTCGGATGTCTCTAGGAAGTCACACTATCAGCTGCACCTCCTCAGAGGTATTCTCCCTTTTCTCACTTTCCCTGAAAAGCTCACTGTCTCCAGAGCCCTGGTCCTCTCTAGGCTGGACTACTGCAGCAGCCTCTTTCTAAATCTGCCTACTTCGATTCTTTGCCCCTTACAACTAATCCAGAACAGGACTGCAAGACTTGTCCTTGGCCTCAAGCCCAGGGATCATATCTCTCCAGCCCTGAAACCTCTACACTGGCTCCCTGTGGCTGCAAGGATCAAGTTCAAGACCCTCTGCATCGCCCACAAGGCTTTCTGGGGCTGGGGACCACACTACATTGAACTTTCTCTTCCTAAGCATCTTCCTTCTAGAGCCCTTTGCTCATCCACCTCCAACTCTCTGAGGGTGAGACGCTTCTCCAGGCAGAGAGTGGGGGTAGGTCTCGGTCCTCGGCTGGGGTCTCTCTCTGATACAGCCTCCTTGCCTCTCTCAATCTTGAGCAGGACCACCTAAGGTTTGGAGGCAACTCAAGAACTTCCTTTTCGCTGCCGCTTTCTCTCTCCCTCTCCCCTGCGGATGTTCCTGTCTGCTGTGCATACTGATTACCTGGCCACCCACTGAACTCACAGGACCTGGCTCCTGCAGAACCAGGTTCCCTTGCACTGGCTCTGGGACTGCCAACTACTCAGGGACTGTATCTGCAAACCTACAGTCCCCTGACTCTCTGCACTTTTGAGCCACCGCTCCGCCAGCACTTATGAGTTCCTTTGCACTCTCCCCTTCCCCTGCACCCTGGCACTTCTGCACACCATGCACTTGCACGATCTGAATGACACAAGGCCTAGTAAGATCATTGTTTTTTCCTCCTTCTGTCTTACCTTCCTTGTCTTGTTGCGCCTAGAAACGCTAGTGTACCATCACGTTATAAATGACTTATGATATGTTTTATTTTATTCATTTGTCCCCTTTTTTTGTTATCATATCATATCATATCAAGTCCAGGCTCTATTTGTACAACATTGTGCAATAACGTGCCACGCACTGACAAACCTAAAACCATTTTGACCTGTTTTGCAACATAGCTTTTGCACTGTTTGTTAACACTATGCTCCCATGCCAGATTCCAACTGAATCTATCTGACTGCTTGCTGACACTTGGTCCGTGTCTGATGTGAAAGCAGTCTCTCTACTGCCTGTATAGCACATTCTAAATCTCTCTCTATGCCGCCTTTTCACCTTGCGGTCGCTTCTTAGTGTGCTATGTGATCTGCACGCGTATAACCCTGTTATCTCAAAAATAAACATTCAGCAGAGTGTCACATCTCATGTCTGCATTGTACTTTCCGAATATATGTGACGGGTCACTCCCGCGCTGTAATAACACAGATCAATTCCCGTCTGTGATTTACCTGGAGCCTGCCTGCAAAACGCTTGGTCTACAGTGTTTCTTCACTGGGTCTCTCTCCACAGGGCGTCAGCTCTCTGCGCACTTACCATAAAGTTACCTGTTTTCTCAACGTAAACACAAAAGAAGAACACACTCCTTTGTTTTTCAGCACTACCTATGCCCAGAGTTCAGCGCTTGCTATTATAAATACATGAGCGCTTTTTATTGCAAATGCAGTCGTGGTCAACCTGAGGTCCACTAAATTAACAGTCCTTGTAAGTGCTATGAGGACTTTGTTTGTACATCGAACAGACTATAAATGCAAAGGCACATTCATTTTGTTTTAAAGCAGTGGTATTCCACCTAAAAACATAGGCGCTTTCAATTTGAAAACAACTATATTCAATGCTAGATTTTCTATCATTTATGAAGAAGTGGGGACTATCAAGCTATTATTGTTTTTTTAGTATTACAAATGCACAAGTGTTTTTTATTATAAATGCAGTACTAGTCATCCTGGGGCCGTCTAGATTTATCATCATTTATACATGGTCTGGGGACTCTGTTTATACAAAGATCAGATTATTTCATTCCATGGCAATATTCAATCTGTGATTCACCATGACTAAGCGATAAATCAATTTCTGCTCCATTTTGTGTAGTTGGATGTTATTATCGCTCCCCCGGGGATGTGGCCTGACTGTCTGTAACACAAACCACTGTAAATCCATCTCATTGTGTCCTGCCCTCAAATAATGATCCACCAATGGTTTATCACAAACCTTATTTCTTATACATGATCTATGCTCGATATCCTCTGTTTGATAGGACGAATATTCTTGCCCACAAATAACCTCTTGCATGGACATTCAATAACATAAACCAAATTCTTACTCAGGCAATTGATGTGTTTTCTTAACTCCCAGTTAATACGCCTGTGTACAAATCATTGTTTGGTATTGGTAAATTGGCACGCTACACAATTACCACATGTATAGTGGCCTGCAACCAGAGGAAGTTCCCACAAAGACACCAAACTCTGTTCTTTTATTACAGTTTTGTAGGTATGTAGCAACTGTTGTCTTAAATTGAAGTTTTTTTAAAAAGCAAACAACTTTATTTTTCTGTGTGCCTTGGTTTTTCACCAAATGTCATTTTTTGTGAATTATCTTTTTAATAAGATTGCTCATTGGGCTATAGGTAGTCACAGATAAGCCTATCTGTCACCTTTTTGGGTTGTTGGGTCAGATATAACTCCCTATTTCTGTATGCAGCCCTTTTAGAGTAATTTCTCACTGTCTTCCTGCGGTACGCTCTAGCTGCCAATATTTCTTTCAAATGGTCTGCGTCTATAATAAAGTTCTTCCTTTCTGTGCAGTTTCGCTGATACCTCAAAAATTGTCCATAGCGTAGATTGGTCTTTAAACAGACCGGATGAAACCTTGTTTAATGGAGTAAACCATTTGCCCATGATGTGGCAAACATATATATGGCTAATTTCGAACACCAGTATATCACAGCAAATTCAAACCCTTTCCACTCCCACATATCAGTGTGGAAAAGGTATATTGATGATGTTTTATTAAAATTGAAAGGAATTGAAGATTAATTGGTGCTGTTTCATACTTGGTTAAACACTTGTGATATTAACATCAAATTTACCATTGAGTGGAATAAGGAGGCTAATTTTCTAGATCTGATAATGTATAAGACTTCAGAGGGATTATGTACTACCTTATTAAGGAAACAGGCAGACCACAATGGTTTACTCCTTTATACAAGCTTTCATCCGGTCAGTTTAAAGACTAACTTACCCTATGGACAATTTTGAGGATTTGGCAAAACTGCACAGAAAGGAGGGACTTTAATACACATGCAGACCATTTGAAAAAAAGATTGGCCGCTAGAGGGTACCCCCGGAACACAGTGAGAAATCACAATAAAAAGCCTGCAAACTCAAATAGGGAGCTATGTCTCACCAACAAACTAAAAAGGTGACAGATAGATTTATCGGTGTGACTATCTATGGCCCAGTGAGCAATCGCATTAAGAAGGTAATTCACAACAATCTGGCCAGACTCCTTGGGTCCCCTGCCCTCACCCACCTATGAGGCAAAACACCTTGGGATCACCTTTGACTCTTCTCTCTCTCCCCACATCTTGGACCTTGCCAAGAAGTCCAACTTTCAGCTCAACCTTCTCAGGGGCATTCTACCTTTCCTCACCTTCTCCCAGAAGCTTAATGTCTCCAGAGCCCTGGTTTTCTCTACGCTTGATTACTGCAACATCCTCTTCCTCAATCTACCTCTTTCTCCCCTTTGCCCCCTTCAACTCATCCAGAATAGGACTGCAAAACATATCCTTGGCCTCAAGTCCAGGGACCGCATCCCTACAGCCCTAAAATCTCTCCAATGGCTTCCAGTGACCACAATGATCAAATACAAGACCCTTTCAATCATCCACAAGGCTGTCTGCGGTCTGGGACCTCTTTACATCCAGCTTTCTATCCCTGAATACCTCACGGCCAGAGTCCTTTGGTCCTCTGGCTCCAACTCTCTACATGTCAAACGCTTCTCCAGGCAGAGACTGGGAGGTAGATCCCTTTGCTCAGCTGGCTCCTCCCTCTGGAACGGCCTCCCTAGCATCCCCAGACTTGAGCCGGATCTTCTTAAGTTCCAGAAACTTCTCAAGACTTCCCTTTTCTCCTCTTCCTTCCCTCTCCCCTCCTGTGTTAACCCTCCCCTTGCCGCTGTGACTTGAGCCTGGTCCCTTCAGCGTCATACAGAGGCAGACTACCCCCTAACAGTCCCCCCAGCATCCTTTGCCAGCACTTGCCCCAAGGCTCCCTTTCCTGGTCTAGCCCAACTTGGACCTCCCTGTTGTCCACCGCACTCATCCTCCCCTTCAATCTCTTGCCCTGCACTTGCCACCTTGGCCCACCCAGTACTTGCCCACCCCCCTTCCCTGGGGACCCCCCTCTCCAGCACTTCTCCATCTATACACCCCCTGCACTTTCCACCTTGTCAAACACTTGCACGGTAGGATTGTCACACGGCCAATATAACCATTTTTGTTGTTCTACTTTTGTGATTCCCATGTCCCTCCCCCCATCTTGTCTTGTGGCACCTGGAAACACTTTTGTGAAGGTGCCATACAAATGTCCAATAAATAAATAAATAGAATGAAAACATTTGGTAAAAAACCAAAGCACACTGGATAAAAAATTTTGTTTGCTTTTAAAAAAAAACCTTCAATTTAAGATAAAAGTTGCTACATGGCTAGACAACTGTAAAAGAAGAACAGAATTTGGTGTCTTTGTGGTAACTTCCTCCAGTTACAGGCTACTATAAATGTGGTAATTGTGTAGCGTGCCAATTTACCAATACCAAACATCGATTTGTACGTGGGCGTATTAACTGGGGGTTAAGAACGCACATCAATTGCCTGAGTAAGAATTTGGTTTATGTTATTGAATGCCCATGCAAGCTGTTATTTGTGGGCAAGATCATTCGTCCTATCAAACAGAAGATATCGAGCATAAATCATGTATAAGAAATAAGGTGTGTGATAAACCATTGGTGGATCATTAGGTGAGTGCAGGACACAATGAGAGAGATTTATGGTGGTTTGCATTACAAACAGTTAGGCCACACCCCCTGGGGGTTACATTAACATCCAACTACACAAACTTGAGCAAAAATTGATTTATCATTTGGACATGGGCAATCACGGATTGAATATTGCAGTGGAATGGAATAATCTGATCTTTGTATAAAGAGAGTCCCCAGATCATGTATAAATGATTATTAATCTAGATGGCCCCAGGATGACTAGTACTGCATGTATAATAAAAAGCACTCTTGCATTTGTAATACTAAAAAAAGCGATAATAGCCTGATAGTCCCAACACCTTCAGAAGTGATAGAAAGTCTAGCGGTGTTCAGGTTGAATATAGTTGTATTTAAATTAAAAAGCGCCTATACTTTTAGGTGGACTACTATTGCTCTTGCACAAAACGAAAGTGCTTATGCATTTATAGTTTGATTGATAAAAAAAGTCCTGATAGCACTTACAAGGACTGTTAATTTTGTGTATCTCAGGTTGACCACAATTGCATTTGCAATAAAAAGCGCTCATGTATTCATAATAAAATGCGCTGAACTCTGGGCATAGGTAGTGTTGAAACACAAAGGAGTGTGTCCTTCTTTTGCGTCTATGTTGAGAAAACGGGTAACTCTATGGTAAGGGAGCAGAGAGCTGACGCCCTGTGGAGGGAGACACAGTGAAGACACGCTGCAGATCAAACCTTTTACCGGCAGGCTCCAGGTGAGTCACAAGCCAGAATGGATCCATGTTATTGCAGCATGGGGGTGGCCCGGAGCATATACTCGGAAAGTACAATGCAGAGATAAGATGTGACACTCTGCTGAATGTTTATTTTTGAATTAACAGGGTAATACGTGTGCAGATCACATAGCACGCTAAGAATTGACCGCAAGGTGAAAGCGGCATAGACAGAGATTTAGAATGTACTATACAGGCAGTAGAACGAAAGAGACTGCTTTCACATCAGACACGGATCAAGTGTCAGCAAGCAGTCAGATAGATTCAGTTGGAATCTGGCATGGGACCACAGTGTTAGCAAAGAGTGCAAAAGCTGTGTCACTACACAGGTGAAAATAGTTTTAGTTTTGGCCGTGCGTGGCATGTTATTGAGGGCTGATGTACACATAGAACCTGGACTTGGCCAATTATATCTATAAGGAGAGTTTGGACCTCACAGTATGATAGTACAAATGTCTGGATGATTTGAGGCAGATAGTACATGGAGTAATATAGTAAAACTGCTAAGGGGATATCTCCACACAGAGATGGTGGGACTAGGCTGGATAATGTGTACAAGATTTAAATATATTACCTTATAGGGACATATGGTGTCTATTACAGGAATAGAGTGGCTGTAATACAGTTGGGACGATAAAGGAATAATATCCATCTGAAAGCATTGCAGACCGTACAGTAGGAAGGAGGTTAGCAGGTAACTGCAATAATATGTTTGGCCTACTACAGTAGTAGGATACATAGTTAAGTGGTTGTTGGTATGTTTTACTTCATAGACACACAAGAACAAAAGAATATAAAAGGAGTGGTGTTCTAACAGGCCCCGCTCCCGTCCCAAAGAAGACTGGATCAAATAGAAGCAGTATAATCGCTCGACAATACCGACTGAAACATGTGTCGACCTTATAATAGAAAGACATGTGTGCAATGTAAACACATTTGGGTGTGGGAATGTATTAAGTGATGTATATGGGCCGTAGGCATAAACAGATGTATTAGCCAATTTGCACATTGTCATGTTATGTAATATGTGAATGGTTACTGTTTGTATGTTTATAGTCTTGTGTTCTTGGATTAACTGATAGTGATGTGTAGCATTGCAGTGTGATCTGTTACAGCAGACAAAATGTGTGATGTCTAGTATGTAATAGGACAGAGAAAGTTATGCTCTGGTGATATATTTTTAATATTGAATTGATATATATTTTCTTAAATAAAAAAAATATTTCTCCAAACAACGTTGATGTGATTGTAGAATTTGATAGATGTAGCCTGTCATGCATAACAGGTCTCGTTCACTTTTTTGTCAGTTTTGCCTTCCCCTAAGTCCATCACGTGGCCAGTAGCCACCCACATCCACGTCCTGATAAGAATTGTGAAATGGCTTATGGCCTCCCCCAAAGGGTCAACTATGCGCTACTTTAATTGGAGGTACTGTCAATAGGCACATATGTAGCAAGGGGGGTTTAGATTCCCGCATATATTTTAATAACATCGCTGACCTAGTTAGACCAATCCATAGACTCCAATACTTGTGGTTTCAGTGCCATGCCACTTGTTTTAAAATTAGAATCAACTAAAGTCTCTGCGTTTGTACCAGGCATGATATGATATGATGATTTATTTGTAATGCTTCTGTACAAAAGTGTTTCTAGGCACAACAAGGTAGGGAGACATAGGGAGGACGAGACAAACGATCTTACTGAGCTTTGTATCATTCAGATCGTGAAACAGCAGGGGGAGAGGAGAAAGTGCCAGGGGGAGGAAGAAGGGAAGTGCAGTCAGGGCAGTGGTTGCTCTGAGTAAGTGGAGCCAGGGGAGCTAGCTATGAGAAATGCAAAGGGTGGGGTTGGGGGGGCTGTAGGGTTACAGATACAGCTCCCAAATGTGCAGAGACCAGAAGGCAGTGCAGGTGTTTGCAGGTCGTGGATGAATCCTGGTGTCCATTGAGTTCCAAGTGTAACCAGGCGACCAGCTAGTACGGCAGACAGGTGGTCAGCCAGGGAGAGCAAGAGAGAAAGCAGAAGAAAAAAGGAAAGTCTTGAGCTGCTTCCGGAAACTGAGGTGGTCCTGCTCCAGTTTGAGAGAGACAGGGAGGCCATTCCAGATGGAGGCCCCTGCCGAGGAGCGAGATCTACTTCCACCTCTCTGCATGGAGAAGAGTCTGACTGTCAGAGAGTTAGAGGTAACTGAGTGAAGGGCTTCAGAAGGAAGATGTTAAGGAAGGAAGAGTTGGATGTAATGTGGGTCCCGGTCCCAGAAAGCCTTGTGGGCAATGCAGAGGCTATTGAACTTGATGCGTGCAGCCACCAGGAGACATTGGAGAGATTTCAGAGCTGGAAAGATACTGTGATGCTGAAAATGCGTCGGAGGGACAGGGCCTCCGAATCCTTGTCCTTTACTGCTCTTTATCATGTGTTTTGTCTTGTTTTTCGCGCAGGAGTTCATGTGGGACTCCTGGCAGTGCAGCCCTCTCTTTTGGTTTGTTGTACAGACCCATGGGTACCCTTATGGCACCCATGGGTGGGGGTACAACCCTGTGCCCCTAGTATATGTTTTTGGGCACCTGTGTGTGGCCAACAGAGCAGGGTAGGGGCTGGTGGCAGATCCATGCTTGAGGAATTTGACAGATGCCCTGAGTATCCTCCATTTTGGGATACCCAGGCCCTGCCATTGGAATCAGTTGATTCCTGATAGGAGACAAGATTGCCCCTGTGGCCTATTGCTTTCTATTGCCTGTTACCTTGTTTTCCCAAAGTCCTGGGAAGCCCTGACTCTGTCCCTTCCCCCTGACTGGCTGTTGGGTGGAAGTTCCATATATGGTGTTGTTTTGCAGTCCAGGCCAGACAGCTGGAGCCTTCCCAATGACTTTATGTTGTGGGTACGCCCTGTGGGTGGGAACTGGGTGAATGGAGTGTGTGATCAATATGCACTTCTTGTTGTGGATGTCTGGTTTCTGGTGTTTTACACAATGACTGAGACAGCCCTGCCCGAAACTGGTATGAATGCAGTGTGGAGTGTTGAATGGCTGGGTACTTGTCCCAATACACATAACTTGTTGTGAGTGCCTGGAGAGGAGTGAATTACCTGAATGCACTATGCACCTGATTGTCTGCCTGCCTGCATGAATGCCCTTCTGACTGATTGGTTGCCTGAATGTGACCCAGCAGAATTAATGGGAGATCAACTAGTATATCTGGGGGCCTCTCACTGCTAGAGTTCATGTTCAGAAGCTGAAGTCAACTACGAAGAGTAACTGGAGTAAAACTGAAGCTTAACCTTGAAGCCCTGCTGCAAGAGAAGTGTTGCTGTTACTCTACTTCGTCAATCTGAATGCTGCTTTGTCTCCAAGGACTGACCCAGAGAGGACCTGGTAAGGCGCCCTCTTCCCGAGCTACGAGGGACCATTGTGCACCAGCTGATCTTTACCAAAGCTCCCTGGTAGACAGACCTATGACAGGCTGCAGACCGGAGATGGGGACCGCTGCAGAATCACAAGGAGAAGCGCCCGGACACTGTTGCCCACCACCGTCGACGACTGCCGTCGCCGACCGGAGCCACCGTGCTCCTGTTGCCTAAGAACTTTGAATTCACGGACGCGCTCGTCCGCACCACCACTTGACTTATCCTGCCAGAGAAGGCCAGGCTGTCGACGCGCAGAGGAGCATCTGCTGGTGGGTTTCCCACCACCCAAAGACCACAGAGACGCCGACGACTCGACACCCTTGCTGGGCCACAGTTCTTCAAACTCTTTGCGGTCCTGAACTATCGGCATCGAGGTGCTCCGCATGCCTCATCCTTGCAGGACGTCTACGCTTCATCGCCGACAAGCTCTGCTAGGAACGAAGATGCCCCATTCACTGCCGTAGTTCACCCTGTTCGATGACCCATGGCTCCTGCCGTAAAGGGAGTGCACTCAAAAAGGGCCATCGATTTCCCGACGAGGAACTCTACAACACCAGGTACTTTGGGGTTGCTGAACTATTGGAAAGATTCTTGTGAACAATATATGGACTCAGCTTGTGATATATCTTTATTTTACAGGTTGCCCAGGTGGGGGGATCTCCACACAGAACTGTGTCTAGGTAAACGGGGCCAGTATTCTGCCTATTGTTCTAACCAACTGCTTTCCTCTTATATCTATTGTTGGTTTCCTTTACGAACTGATTTGTGTGACATTTAACCATACCGTTGATGCACTTTAAAGAGATTGAATAGTAATTGTGGTACCACATAGAACTGTATAGATTTGCCATTATAGATAACCGAGTACAACGTGAGTTATCGTGATATTGTACATAACCTTGAATATTAATTATATAAACACTGTGTTTAAACAAATACAGTGTGCAGACATTCCTTTGTAGGTGCTTGGGGACTACACTGTACTTAAGAACCAGCCTTCATCACCTCCTGAGAAGCTAGGCCTTGATTGCTCGACCACGTACCAATAATGGAGAATCTTGGCTGGGGTCCTCTGTGCCTCACCTCTGCCATAAAGAGAGCAGAAGTACAGAACCCCCCTCCAGTCTTTACAGATACCTTCCCTGGGCTTCAGGCCAAGGACAAGTCTTACAGTCCTGTTCTGGATTAGTTGCAGAGGGCTGAGAGTAGAGGAAGGCAGGTTGAGATAGAGGCTGTTGCAGTAGTCCAGCCTAGAGAGAACCAGGGCTCTGGACATGTAGAGCTTCTGGTGGAAAGTTAGAAAAGGAAGAATACCTCTGAGGAGGTGCAGCTGATAGTGTGACTTCTTTGAGAGTTCCATGATATGAGGGGAGAAGGAACGAGTGGAGTCGAAGATGACCCCAAGGATTATTGCCTCACAGGAAGTTACAGGGAGAGGGCGCTAGGAGGGGTCCCAGAGTGAAAGAGGGAAAGTGGGAGCAGGGGTCCCCATGAGGAGGATATCTGTCTTGCTGGCATTGAGGCATATATTGTTGCAGGCTCACCATTCCTAAGTCACTTATAGACAGTAAGAAATGAGTGCGAGAGGAGAGGAGGCAAAGGGGAACCTGAAGGAGAACAGAGTATCATACACATAACACTGAAAGTTAGAGGAGAAGGTAGAGATGATGTAGGCCAAAGGGTCCACATAGTCATTTAAAAGCCAGGGAGAGAGGTTGGAGCCCTGGGGAACACCACATGTGGAGAGAGAGGTAGTGGAGAGAAAAGACCCCAGTTGGACCTGAGAGGGACGGTGCAGGAGGAAGAAAGTCAACCAGGCGAGGGCCTGATCCGTGATGCCCAGGTTCTCACAGAGACGCTTGATCAGGATGGCATGGTTGGCCATGTTGAAAGCAGAGGAAAGATCAAGGAGGATGAGGACAGAAGGAAGGCTAGAATCATGATTAGTGAGCAGGTATTCACGGGTGTTCAGGAGAATAGGGTCTGAGGGTCTGGCTGCTGTGAAGCCAGACTGATGGTCAAGGAGACAACCAACAGTTTCAGTGTGGAGACTGAGCTGGGAGATGGCCAGCTTTTCCAAGAGTTTGCCCAAATAAGGAATAATAGCGATAGGGCGGTAGTTTGCCGGAAAGGAAGGATCGGCGGACGGTTTCTTCAGGAGGGGATGCACAAGGGAGTGCTTATGGGGACAGGGGAAAGTTCCAGTAGCAAAAAGAATGATTGCAGATAGTGGTGAAGGCTGGAGCAAGGGTGTCAATGTGGTCCTTAATGGTTCTGGAGGAGCAGGGGAGCACCTGCTTGGATGAAATTTTCATAGATCGGACTTGTCTAGAAAGGTCATCAGTAGTGATCACAGAGAAAGAGGAGAAAGGAGGAGGCAAGGGAGAGGCAGCCAGAAGAGGGCCAGGAGAGGTAGAGGCAGAGGAAGAGGAAAGAGAGGAGGAGAGAGAGGACAGGATGTCCTGGGTTTTAGTAGAGAAGTGAGAGGACAGAGTCATGCAGAGGGCCTGGGAGGGAGCAGCTGACGTGGAGGCTGCAGCAGGATTGGCCAGCTCCTTACAGATTTTGAAGAGTTTGGCTGTGTTGTTAGAGGCCGCAGAGATAGAGGCTTAGATGTAGGCCCTCTTCTAGGACAGTAAAGAGAGCATGTTTTGCCTTTGGAGCAGGCAACAGGCCAGTTTGTCAGAGGATGCGCCAGATGCCCTCCACTTCGTCTCACCCACCCTATACCTGCGTTTTAGGGTGGCGAGGTCGGAGTCATACCAAGAGTTACACTTTGAGGTTGGCTTCGCAAAGACCTCTTCTTACACACACTTCATGGACCGGATGACCGAGAAGGTTAGTGGCAATATTTGGCTAAGCTTCACTTGAGGGACAGAGAGTGTCAGGTGGGAGGATAACAGAAACTGGTCATTCGAAGAGAGAGGAGTGGCGAGAGAGTTAGAGAGGGGCATGTCAGTAGAGATGAGAACATCCAAGGTGTGTCCGGCTGAGTGTGTCGGACCAGAGGGTAGAATGGAGAGCGAGAGAGAGAGTGTTGCAGGGATTGCGGAAGAGCCATTAGGAGATATTGAAAGCATCCAGAGGGATGTTGAGGTCTCCAAGTAGGAGGTAGAGGCAAGGAGAGAACATGAGATGAGAGGTCAGCCCATTCTGAGAGGAAGAGGGTGACCTGGCTAGGTGGTCTGTAGATGGTGGCCACAGTTAGAGAGAGGTCAGAGAGATAGAGAGCCTGTAGACCAGGCATTCAAAGGAGGAGTAGGCCTGCCTAGGGATGACAGAGGCAGGGAGCAACTCTGGAAAGATCAGGACTTCGCCACCTCAAGAACGGTTGTTTCTGAGTTCAGAGAGGATCTTGTAGCCCAGAGGGAGGAGAGTGTCAAAACTAGTGAACTGGCCGTGAACCTGTCTCGGTGAGAGCACGGACATGTAGGTTGAGTTCTTCAAGGAGGTGACAGATGTCAGAGGAGTGTTTGACAGCAGAATGAGAGTTGAGAGTAGTGACCAAGAGCAGGTTGCCACATTTGAAAGACTTCA
The DNA here is from genome assembly GCF_040938575.1 of Ambystoma mexicanum. Classification (NCBI taxonomy): domain Eukaryota; kingdom Metazoa; phylum Chordata; class Amphibia; order Caudata; family Ambystomatidae; genus Ambystoma; species Ambystoma mexicanum. Next base: position 576,594,912 of record NC_090929.1, read on the forward strand.
GTGGAGGAGTACAGGTTTGAAGTACGTCCTGCAGAGGTGGTAGAGGGGCCCAACGGTGGGAAGAGGCGGAAGAGGAGGGTGCCAGAGAGATGGTATAGGAGCTGCATAGGAGTGAAATAATCATTTCACCCACCTTCAACTTCATGGGCCCCACATAACCCACAAACTTGCACTATGAGTCATCTAACTGCTAAGCAACTTGTTTAATTACCATTGAAAGTTCATGTAAGCTATCCTTTAAAGTGTTCAACCCCGTGATTATATCGACCGAGACTAGTCCGGTGTTCACATTGGCAACTCCTGACTCAAAAGATCAATTTCCCCCATATTGGATAAGCACTGGAGGTGTGCAACTACTTGCACCATTAAGGGTCAGACTTGCCCTGGATTTATTTCGTTTATTAAGGGAATTTCTGCCATCTGACACACTAGTTCCATTTCCCTTTCCCTTCCTCGTGCTCTGTGTGTCCCTTTTAGCATTGCCACCCCCTGCATCATGGCCCATGACAATCTGGTCCTGTGCTGCATCAAGCAGAGTTAGAGGAAGGAAACTATTTTGGGTTGGGATAGTCGCAGAAACTGCCAACCCTTCTATCTCAGTCAATGGAGAAATGCCATTCAGAAGTGTCTCTTGTGCAATCCCATTATTAGACAACGCTATGCATTCAATAACACAAGGGAGAATTGCACTATCCGTATCAGCTACACTTGTGGTGAGTAGATAGCACCTCCCTTACACCTGATCATATGTATTGTTAGTCACAAAAGAGTCTAGTTTTTGTTTCTGCATGGCTAGAATGTAAGCATCCCTTTTTCCTTGGGGGCACAGCAAGAACTGGTAAGAGGTTGGTCTGGAGCTATTGAATCCACAAGGATGGCATCATCCCCCTCCAAGATACCATTAGATTTGTAATTCCTCTACCTACTATATTGATGTCACTCTGTATGTGGTGTAACAGGTCCTAATTAAAGTTATTAGGACATTTACCTCATTGATCAGTTTAAACATATTAAAACATGTATTTATTAGCTCTCCCACTGGGATTCCTCGGAAGCTGCTTGTCTTTTAGACATTGTATAGTTAAATACTTAATAACAAAACAGTTTAAATTAAATAACTATAAATTCTACCAAATATCAAAGTGTACTAAAATACTTAATATAAAAGATAAAGTGCACTCCTCAAAATGGCCTAGGCAAAGCATCGGAGCATTCGCAATGGAATGGGCAATGGAGCGGGGGAGGAACTCGAGGGGCACCCAAAATTCGACTTCCCCTCGACCTCCCTAAGCCTTGTCCAAAAGTATAACCAGATGATGTAAGATCACTATGTAAAAATTAAACGTTCCATCTGCTGCTGTGCAGACTCAGGCTAACCAGACCTATACTTGATTCAATAGATCCAAACCAGAAACTCATTTGCATGAAGCCACACTCAAAAGCACCTGCTCTCATGTCCTGATGTTTGTCATTGCCAAGCAATGATGTATGCACTGGTGCCAAACACTGACTGTGCATCCTTGGCCTGCAGGCTTCACCTGATGGGCTTGGCTCTTTAATCTTTATCCAACACAGGTGAGCAGAGTGGCAGGATTAAGTAACTCCCAGGCTGTAATGAAACGATGATCCAAACCCGGCGGTGCTCAACACTGTGTGTCCTTGGCTGCTGGCTAAATCAATGAGTCAATCATGCTTCCTATCAAGGGATAATCTTTCTTCCTTCTTTTCTGAAAAAAACATTTGTGAACTCCTGATATGTATCCGGCAATTCGATGTAGCACCTTCTTGAATTTGTTGGAGATGGTACAAATCAAGAAGTGGGCAGAGAGAATATAATATAGTGTTTTGACTGGTCTACCAAATAATTGTATGCATGAAGAGAGGATGAAGCCTGAGAAAGAGGTGTGAGCTGTGGAAGGAGTAAAGCGGTGAATGGGGAAATGAACACACGCATGGGACGGAGGAGGGAGCCAGAAAACCCAGAAAGGGTAATGTGGTTAGAGTGAGAATGAGGAGTAACTAGGGCCTGGGGAGCTTTAACAGGAGGCACGGGGGACAAAAATACAGTGGGGAGCTACAATGGGAGCCAGAGGGAGCATAACTGCAAGAGACCCCCGGGAGTGGTAAAAGACAAAAAGGTCCCAGGTCAAGAGCAAACCCAGTAACAGTCTGAGGAGGTTGAAACTAAGAGAACCCCTCACATAGGAGAGGAAAGAATGAAGCAGCAGCCAAACAAGGGTCAAACCAAGACAGGAATGACAGCAATAATTACAAGAAGACCAATGTTGTCAGGCAACTACAGCTCAAGTTAGGTTCATTTATAAAGGAAGTGCCTAACCTTGAAGTACTATCTCCCATATTGCCCGTTCTTCTGTAGCCGCTATCTTCTAATGATGTTTTTTTCTGATTTTCTGTACGTGTGCACGCCTACCCCTCCATTCCCAATTACCCCAAAGCCTCCAATCAACCTTGTGCCACCTTTTGTTCCTAACCAAAAAGCACACTCCGCGATATGGACTGTTGCAGATGAAACAACTGGCATCTTGAAGCCAAGTTTCAGAAGCATACAAAAGACTGCAGTCTGTAAAACTGCTGCAACATCACTGGCTCATGTGCATTGCTTTAACATATTGCCATGCAGGGAGATCTCCCAAATAGACATGAAACATGTTGAGGAAGAGATGAAGAAGAGATGAAGAAGAGGAACACAAATACATCCAATGATGAGTAGATGTGTACCCCACAGCATTAGATCGAACCCAGACTGGGAAATACAATTCAGGCAAGGCAATAGTTCAGCTCAATGGTTCAAGCACCATTTTACAAAGACCACAACAATTTGATCCAGAGATACATAACTTCAATCTTTCTTCCAGTAGCATAAAGTGGCCTCTTGACTTAATGGCAAACATATGCAAGGACAGTTTCTCATTGTACTATGGATGCATTTAAAAAACACTGACATCACAAACCCTTGAAAAAACAAAATTCTACATATCAGACTGTGAAAGGCTACACACAGTACTCTGATGTAAAACATTAGCACTGATGACAGACTCAATGCCTTCCCTACTTCTAGTGGTTTCAGATTATACGATTTCAATCTGTTTTTCAAAATATATTCCCATTTTAAAATTAACTTCCTCACAGGGCAAACTGAATGTTTTATGTGAATGACACACAAATCATCTTGAGAATCTCTAAATCAACCGGCCATCCTCAACCTGATCTAGCAGCATGTCTCAATGATATTGACCGCTGGATGACGACTAACCTTCTCCTCCACAACCCAGGGAAAACAGAGATCATTGCATGCATAAAAACTGCTCTATTCCCCCCAACCGACGAGCTGGCCACCCTGAGTCTCTCCCTCTCCCGACCACCAACACAGTCAGAAATCTTGACTGCACAATGGACTCTAACCTAACTCTGTCTCACCACATCAACAATGCTTCCAAATCCTGCCATTCCCACCTTAGGCTTCTGAAGTGCATTTTCCCTTACCTTATTTACCCCAAAACACTGGCTGAAATTATGTCCATTGTCATGTCCAGGCTTGATTATGCAAACTCCCTCTACCTGTGTGCACCGGCCTATGAGCCAAACAAACTCCAAAGAGTACAAAACTCGGCTTATAGACTGCTTCTCGCATTGGGACGAAGGGACTGCATCTCACCTGCTCTTCACACCCTATACTGGCTGCCAATTGGATGCAAGGCCACCTTCAAAATCCTTTGCATTAACCACCGAGCTGTGCACAAAGCCGGCCCCAAATGCCTACAAGAAAGGATTATGCCTTACCAACCAACTCACACCCTAAGGTCAAGCACTGCCCTCCTCCTAGTGGTCCCTACTTTCAATTTGGCCAGGATCGGAGGGTCCGCCTACTCAACCCTGGCGCCAACTTTGTGGAATTCACTCCCTTCCTGCATAAGACACATCGAAGACTACATGGCTTTCTGGAAGGCACTCAAACCCTGGTTCCTCCCCTGAAAACACATAAGGGAACTCCCTGGCCAATCGACTTACCACCACGACTGAGAAATGGCATGTGAACCAGCTCATTTGATTTCACCAGGGATACCGTACCCTTTGAGGCTGAGAGATATCTTTCTCCAATAATCTGGATCAACTGTACTAGACTCGTAATCCAAGCACTAATAGCACTTAATAGCTTGACCATTGCCTTGCAAATATGCAGCACGCAATCAGTCCAAGAACTGCCCATGCTTGCTAACCCTACTCATCTGGAAATCCAGGTGCAGAACTAGATACTGGGGGACATCTAGCACTTATTTGCTAATCCCACCTATATGGGATTGTATTTAGCAGAACTACCAATCGGGGAATCCATCTAGCAAAACTACCAACCCAAGCACTAGTAGCACTTATGAGACTGATGGCCGCCATGCAAATATGCACCACGCTATCAGTGCAAGAAATGCCCATGCTTGCTAAGCCTACACATCTGGAAAGCCATGAACAGAACTAGATACCGGGGGACTCTAGCATCTGTTTGCTAATCCCACCTATCTGGGAATGTATTTAACCGAACTACCAATCGGGGAATCCATGTAGCAAAACTACGGACCCAAACACTAATAACACTCACATGCTTAATCATTGCCCTGCAAATATGCACCATGCTATAAATCCAGGAAAAGCCCATTCTGGCCAATCCCACTCATCTGGAAATCTGGAGAAATCTTGGGGCAGAACTACATACCGGGGACCGTCTAGCACTTATTTCTTGCTAATCCCACCTATTTGGGAATGTATTTAGCAGTGCTACCTATCGGGTACTACCATCCAAGGGCATCCCTAGATCCTAAACTGTAACAAAATGATTTGAGATGGTTACCCCTGTCACCGCCCATCAGACTTTGCCAAAGCAATTTGAACCAATGAGACAAAGGGAGGACCTCAGCCTAACAGTCCCAACCCAAAGGGAGATACCATCCTCTGACCAGTGCAGGAGACGAAACCATCGTGATGCAGGCACTCAGCTTGCTCACAGCACAGTAGGTAAGCCATAGGGCTTAACCTACTTATTTATCTCCATCCTGCTGCCTTCACCGACCAAGATATAGGATTGTGCCCCAACATATCTTATTGCTACCTGAATTGATCTGAATTCGCCCGCTACTTTGCTGGTGGCAGTTACCCCTGTTTCTAGTTGCACCACCATTATAGTGCACGCAGCATCCCCCATTCCAAGATGGCCACCCCCATTCCGGTGTGAGCTGCCTCGGAGCTCTGGTGAAGTCACCTGAACACACAGCCGCCTGATTGGCTGTCCACTTCCTCATCTACAACCTATGAGCAACCGTGAGGCTTTAGCCATCCCACGCTCGAAGGACTACACCTGTCCTGTGCCTGTCCTAAGCCGCCTATGCTGCTAGCCAGAACCCCTGGCCGGACACCCCCAGACTCACTCATACAAGGTAACTCATCTTCAGAGTGATATCCACTCTTTAAAACTGTAAAAGGGCGCACCGCTTCTCTTCCATGCTTTATATTGTTCTATCTACTCGTGATATGTAACTACCTGTATTGACATGTATTGATGCCCGTTCCTATGAGTGCCGCATTTAGTCACTGTGCTCTCACCACGCATTCTCCGCCTCTTCACACGGCCTTTTACATCCACCCACCCGCATCAGTGCTGCACAACACTATCGTTATAGCACAGTAGGCTGCACGACTTCCTACCGAGACCGCAACTGTTCACCTAGCCTGTCGTGAAATACTGCCTTCCAACTACTGCCTAATGTTGATGTATACTTACCCTCTGCACATAATCATGTTTGATGTGCCCATATATTTGGATACGGCACACGCCTTCTTGTAAACGTGAGCATTACACACTCACAGACACTCTGCTGATCTGCTAAGCTACTACACTTATTGACCTCCCACCGTATTGTTTGTATCTGTGATGCATGCAGTGGTGCCCCTAAGAAGTTGCATATGATCATGTGCACTCACCCTGATTACAATTATGTTGGTACTATTTACTTAGGTGTATATTAGAAATTTTGCCTGCACAAACCTGAGCGCTCAAAACCCTCAGCCATAGTGTTAAAGCGCCCAGAGACGGTACCTAGAACTTTATCCACTTGTAATCTACCATTTAGGTTCTCCCTACACCACCTGATCTAACTAGACCCCACCAACCTAACCGGGAAAGGACCCCCACTGCCTCTCCATTGCCTGCACTAGTACACCTCGTCTGCTACGCATAATAATCACCTTCTGCGCAATGGCCATATCCTTGTCACCGGACATTCTCAGCCAGGATATCCACAACAGGGCTCCCCCTTTAGAGACAGCTCCCAATGCACCAGACTTAGCTACTCATCCTTCTGACCCCGCCTGCACTAAACACTACTGCAGGCCAGGAATAATCACCTATGCCTCATTACCCTGCCCCATCACCGATAAAAACAACAAACTTTGCGCTAGACTCTCTAAACTGCATGAGCCGCCTAGAAGACTTCTTTCCACCGCCAAATATGAAACCAAAGGCCACCATATCAGAGAACATAGTGCCCCCTATCACCAGACCACCCCCCTAGCCACTAAAGTAACTGCTACTCCTAGAACTAAGACAGAACCATCCATTCCTACGAATCTCAGCATAGACATTGATGCTCATTCGTACAAAGGAGCACTCCTCAACACAAGATCTCTAGTCGCCCATGCCCTTAACATAGCAGATCTTATCACGGAAGCCAAATTAGACTTCATCGCCTTAATCAAAACATGGCTACACAATGCGGCAGGACCATCTCTTATGCTGGCCATCCCAGATGGCTATGCCATATCTAGGCAGGACCGTGTTGGCACCACCAGCGGCGGCGGTATCGCCATCATATCCAAAGAAAAACTAGCCCTACGGTTAGTCACCACCCAAACTCTGCAATCGTGTGAATCCCTCACCGCCAAACTCTCTATAAATAACACCCAATCACTTACCATCCACTTAGTCTACAGACCTCCTAGCCCTCTAGGGACCTTTGAAGAGGATCTACATAGCTTATTAACCAATAATGCCAAAACCACATCACAAATGCTATTACTAGGTGACTTTAACCTCGGTCTCAATGACCCTACAGACTTACATGCACTAACAATAGCTAATACCATCACCTCCTTAGGACTATCCCAAAAAGTTAACTCTGCCACCCACTTGAAGGGAAGAACCTTGGACTGGGTTGCCGATGCTAACTGTTCGGCGGTCATCTCATCCATCTCTCCTCTACCTTGGACTGACCACTCCCTGATCTCCTTTAATATATTGACCTCCAGACCACCCATTATAGCCGTGCCACTAGCACCACCATGCCTAACAAGAAATTAGAAAAATATAACAGTGGAAAAAATTATTCCAGCCATCCTCCCAACTCTGAATGCACTGCCAGACAATCTAGACCCTAACACTCTGGTTCATGAATATAATAAAAGCATGTTGGACACCATGGACAAAATAGCCCCACTAAAACTCTGCACCAGTAAGCCTAAAACCCATCTAAATAAATGGTTTACACCTGAACTTAAGGCCCTCCACCTAAAAAAGAGAAAATGTGAATCTGCCTGGAAATTATGCCCACCGAACGAATAGATGGATAAGAAAGCTACTCTCACCACTATCTCATGACAGTATAAAAATGAAATCTGCAAAGCTAAACGGAACTCCTACAATGACCGCATCGCCAGTTCCAACTCAAGTATGAAGGAACTCTTCTCCATATTGAAGGAACTTGAGTCCCCCATTGACACACCTGATACCTGCACTAAGGATCAAACTTGATGTGCAGATATCCAACAGGCACTAGCAAATAAAATAAACACCTTACAATACAAAATCCAACTAAAAAAAGATTCCTTGAATCTTCCCAGCCCACCTAAACACTTGCCTGACACTACACCTATCACACACAAAAATAAATTCTCCTTTACCAAAACCACCACCCTGGAAGTTGAGAAAATTATACCATCTCTCAAACCCTCTAACTGCAAAGGTGACATCTGCCCTGCACACATAATTAAAGATGCAGCCAGAGACTTATCACCATTTATCGCCAAACTTATTAACGCTTCTTTCTCCTCAGGCAATATCCCATCCAACTTAAAACAATGTTGGGTGCTCCGCCTCCTTAAGAAGCAGACATTAGACCCTCTCATCCCCACCAATTATCGACCCATCACCACAGTAACTTGAGTCCCCCATTGACACACCTGATACCTGCACTAAGGATCAAACTTGATGTGCAGATATCCAACAGGCACTAGCAAATAAAATAAACACCTTACAATACAAAATCCAACTAAAAAAAGATTCCTTGAATCTTCCCAGCCCACCTAAACACTTGCCTGACACTACACCTATCACACACAAAAATAAATTCTCCTTTACCAAAACCACCACCCTGGAAGTTGAGAAAATTATACCATCTCTCAAACCCTCTAACTGCAAAGGTGACATCTGCCCTGCACACATAATTAAAGATGCAGCCAGAGACTTATCACCATTTATCGCCAAACTTATTAACGCTTCTTTCTCCTCAGGCAATATCCCATCCAACTTAAAACAATGTTGGGTGCTCCGCCTCCTTAAGAAGCAGACATTAGACCCTCTCATCCCCACCAATTATCGACCCATCACCACAGTACCTTTTCTACTGAAGATCTTGGACAAATTGGCATACGTCCAGATCCAAAAACACCTGGAACTTCATAAACTACTAAGATCCAGACAATCGGGTTTCTGCCCCCTACACGGAACGGAAACAGCCCTTATCGATCTAAAGACCCAAATAGATGAACTGAGGGATAAGGGTAAAACAGCTCTCCTCCTCCTACTCGACCTTTCTGCTGCATTCGACCTTGTGGATCATACGGTTTTATGCAGACACTTGGATTAAGCAGCCCATTTCTCAAGCGAAGCAATCAGATGGATTGAATCCTTCTTGAGTGAGAGAACGATGAGAGTCTTCTCCCCCTCAGCAGCAGCTGACCCCTCTCCTATCACCTGTGGAGTCCCTCTGGGCTCCTGCATCTCCCCAACTCTATACAGCATCTTCACCAAACCCCTGTTCGACGATCTGGACCTTCTGGGTATCACCTACACCAACTATGCAGATGATACTCAGATTCTCCTCCCACTTTCAGGGGATCATAGCAAGGACAGAGAGTTGGTGAACAGGGTATATCTCATCATTCAGGCATGGATGGCATCCAATGGCCTATCCCTGAATGATGATAAGACAGAGCTAATCATCCTGGGTACGCATGCCAATATTAACAAACTAGGTTCTAAATACACCTCAATCAACATAGATGGCAATATCATCAAAGTTTCAAGCGAGGTAAAAACTCTCGGCTTCTATCAGGATTCCACTATGTCATTCAATAAACAGGTCAATTCACTAGCATCCACCACCGCTTACACCTGCAAACTAATCAGAGCAGGTAGGCCATTCCTATCCAATGATAGCTGCCTGATCCTGGCGAGAGCCCTCATACTCTCCAGACTCTATTACTGCAATGCTCTCTACAGCGGTGCCAATAAATCAATTAACCAAAGGCTGCAAATCCTACAAAACAATGCCCTTAGAGCCACGCTCGGCATAAACAAAGGAGAACACATCACTGCCACTAGACGCCAACATAAATGGCTCTCCACTGAGAACAAAATCCAACTAAAAACGGCCTCCCTAACTCACAAAGCCTTCAATAATGCTGCACCTAGCTATTTGATGGACAGAATCAAGAGGAAACCATCCATCAGACAGACTAGAACCGTGAATTCTAATTGCCTGACAATTCCAAGATTCAAACTCTCCACCATTGGAGGCAATAGCTTCCCTGTGAAATCTGCGACCCTTTGGAATTCCTTACCACATAACCTAAGAGTTGACCAACCCTACCCACACTTTAGAAAGAACCTCATCCAACACCTGAACGCTAACAACCCCTAGCCCTCCTACTTAAGAATAGGATAATGAACAACTACTGTACTTGATATCCTATCTATTCATAGTAATCCACACATCCATACCCATTGACACTTACAGGTCTTGGTTGTATATATATATCACTGCATTTTGCTACTGTATTAACTTTCTTATTGTATAGTATGATGTATATTGTATATTTCTGCAATTTTTTGTACATGCATATTTATGCATAATTGTATATCTCTGTAACATTGTAAGCTTCGCATCTTCTTTCTTGCTGCGCCCTGCTGCCTCTGGGTTTGGAGCGCATTACAAATAAAGAAAGAAAGAAACAAACAAACCATCCCCTCAACATGCACTGGAAACACATCACGGAACAGGATCCTCACTGGAAAGCACACACTCAAACGCACAAATATGCTAACTCTCTCCTCTGCACCAACACCCCTTGATTAATTCGACCTAGCTGCACACATAGTTATACTCCTCCATGATCACCTCAACAGTCTTTAGATTGCAGCTATACCCCGTGAAAGTCTTCCTAGCTACACACATAATCCCATTCACAAACTCTAGGTACCAAGTCCATTTGCCTTCACTGCACACATTCTACAAATCTCACACAACCAATGTACCTTGCCTAGCACTAGAATGTAGCTACACACCACTTAATCTACACTGGCTGCACACATACCAAGTGCAACCAAGCACGTTTAACACATTGCTCTCTCCACTGGCCTGGACTACGGTCCCCGAGGACATTCAACCCACAGCACATTGGGATCATACCAATGGTAAAAGGCACTACACAAATACCCAATGACATAACATACCAAGCATTCATAAAGTTCAGACAGACTAATTAATTTTTTTTTCATTCACTTACCTCTTTAAAAAAGAAAAAAAAAAGTTGTCTTTGTATCTCTCTTCAGATTTCACGGTACAGTGAAGATAAATACAGATTTGTTTCAACATTGGTAATGTTTTATTGCTCCATATCTGAGGACATAGGCCTGACACGAAGCATAAGGTACATTACTTGGGTAAGGGATATTGACAGTGGTTAGAGCCGCACCACTAGGGTAGCAAGGCCAGAATAATAATATGTACCAACATTGCAATAAACAGGTTAAATCAGGTTTGAATGAAAATTAGCACCTGGCACGTGGGAACCAACCAATTAGGTGGCTAGAAACGTGGACAGAAACCTTCAATCTGAGCCCGTGTTACAAGCTGCCTGATAGCTGGTTCCCCTGGCTGCCATCTTCCCCCCACGCTTTGTCCCTTTTTTTTAACCATTTCCATCCCACCTCCCCAACCCCACTTACCTGTTTTTTGCAGAGGCCGGCCGCTGCAGCTTCCCAGTCTCTCTGGCTGCTATGGAAAGGAAAGAGAGGCTCTGTACAGAGACCCGCCTTCCCTTTCCATAGCAGCCATCTTAGCACAGTGCTTTCAGCCATTGAACGGGACAAGTGAGGTGTCCTATTCAATGACTGAACATACTTTATTTAGCACCTCGCGTTAGCGCTTTCATTACCCGGGGTGCTAATGGTGTTAAGCCCCGTTCCAAGAACGGCCCCGAGCCCTTGTTTGCGGCTGCCAGTCCATTACGCCCATTTGCAGCCCTTGGAACGGGGGCTTAACACCACATTATCCATTGGAAAAGTACTCAGAACCTTGCATTGAGTTTTTTCCCGATGCAATGTTGGGGAAGGCAAACACTGAACACTGGAATATTGGGTGGGAAACATTGAAGCTTTGTAATGGAGCTTTCTGGTTCAAGAGCCTTAGCAGGCTTTGTGGGCTCTGAAGCCTGAGCTAAGGGCTTCAGTGCAGCAATGGTGTTTAGCAAGGTTTACTGGTTAATAACACCCAGTACAGAAAGAGGGTGACATCTATAAAACTATTATTACTTGCGTTGCTCTTGATAATACATGGTGTGGATAGCAATATATATAGAAGTTTTTAATACAAAAACACATTTGAGCGGTTGCAGGGGTTTGGCTCGGGTAATCACTGCACTGCTGGTAATCAAGGGTTATGAAGCCAATTCACTCCCCACGGCTTCTTTTACTCCTACTATCTAAGTACACTTATGAACATATTATAATTCTCTTCATTTGCAACACACTTTTCAAGTGATTTGCTGATTGGTTGATTCCATACTATTGCTTTGTTTGTTCATCTCTCTGGGGCTTTCAAATTGTAAAAAAAAAACATAGAGCATATCTTTTCATACATTGTTTTTACTTGCAAAGTTTCCAAGCTCACAAACCGACAATTTAGTCACTTGATATCTTCTAAGTTATGAACAACAAACAGCATGTGCCCTTTGAACTCCTATTTTAGCAACGGTTTGCAAACTCATAAAAGGTGGACATGCACAGTCTGTTTGTAGCAACCTATTCAAATGGCCATTTGTGTTCATCCTTAGATGCATGACAAATATTGCCAGTCAATAACTTCCCTCTAAAGCCTTCGGCAAGCATCCCTTACATTATTTGTGTGTTCTCCATTCTTCCAAGTACCCAGGGGTGTTGCTGGGTCTGGAAAAGACCCGAGGCTATGCTAATGTCAGGAACTGTCGGGACTGGGGGCTAGCTAACCTTTTGGTTGTAGCTAACCTAATGCCAGAATGGACTCTTAAGTGCTTGCAATCAAATATGTGTGGCGTATTGGTAAGTCCTGGAACATGTAACATGTCCAGCAGACAATATGCCTGAGGAATGGCCTTTGGCCATACCCTTGTCAATGACTCCACCTGCATTACCCACTGTGCAAAGCCTATGGCCATGCCCCATGGACAATGTGCCTGGGACATTGCCCCAGTGCAGCCACATTACCTGCAGGACCTCCTGAGAAAGGTTTTCTAAAACTTGCACAGAGACTCTTCATGCAGCGCCTGCCGGAATGGCCTATGGCACTGACCAAGCAAGCCACCTGCCCGTAGAACCTACTGTGCATGTTATGAAGCTATGCCAAGCAGATACTGTGCCAGGGGCATTGCCATCATAAACTCCAAGGGCATAGTCCCTGTACTTGCAGAGCATGAGCAGCATATCTGCACATCCCATGCACAGTGACTCTACCTGCAACCCTGGTGGAAACTGTGCCAGGTGAAGAGCCTTTGCCCGTAACAAGGGCAAGGGATCCTACCTGTAGAGCCTGCTGGCCATGGCCTCCACCCTTGCAGAACAGTCTATGTATCAGAGACAAGAACTTGAGCCATACCACATGCATAGTCCTTCTACCTGCAGTGAAAGGTTGGCATGGCATCAAGCCATTCCCACTAGATAATGTGCCTGGTTCATGGCATTTAGGGAAGCCCTGCACATAGTGTCTCACCCTGCAGAACTCACTGGGCATCCGATGATGGTTTTCCAGTGGATAATGTGCCAGAGAGTGGTGTATGGCCATTCTGCCTACTTACAGTGCTAACTGCACGTAACCGAATGCTATTTCTAAAGGTCGCCATGCCTAGACGCAAAAGTCACTTCATTTGCACTGCTTGTGGGGGCTAACCTTTGACCATACCATGGTCACAATTACCCTATCAGTGGCCCCTTTGACTAGGATACGGCCAGGGCAGGACAACTCAAAACACTCTCCGATGAATTAGCTATTGGCCCAAAGGGAGATATCTTTGTTTTTTAATTAATGGCCTTGTGGCGTTACTTGTCTTAAAATTAGTTTGCAAGCTCGGTGCCAAGATTTGAAATTTTCAGGACTGGGAAAGTCAATTATAATTTGATAGATGAACAGTTTATATGTCTTTTCCCCATTAAATGTCCAGATCTGTCTGTAGAGTTTTGAAAATCGGAAGTCAAAGGTTGTCCACAGCTGTATGCCCTTACACCATGTTTTTGCAGCATGAAGTTTAAAATAGAGATCCTCAGTTTGTGAACTCAAAATGGCTGTCTGACTCAACCTTTCCAGCTTACCATCCACAAATCATAGCCCTTTATTCTGATTTGAATTATGGTTTGCGAACTGTACGTCATCCCAACCGTCTATAGAGATCTGTTTTTTGTTGTCATAATCCCACTGTTTGGTTTTAATGAAATACACGGTGGATGGATTCTCAGCAAACCAAGTGAAATTTAGAGTCGGGCCAGATGTTCACTGCTTATCAATTGGTGTTAATCCAAACTATCCCGCTGTTCACATGCTTCACCTCAACATTTTAAGTTGGAACATATTTCAACAACAAAAAACAGTTTCGTGCCTTACAGAGCCACTGCTGTTTTCGTCTTTAAACAGCTAGAGACAGAGAAAAGCTACATCTGTAAGAAAAGCTTCAAAACAGTCTTACTTAGAACACGTATTTCCTTCTGTTTTTCTTTGCCATGAAAACACACTTTATACTACTGGGAAGTTGAAAAATTAAAGAGCACATTCTCTTAGGGCAAGTGATCAGAGATGGCATCGTCTTTCATGAATTGTTCCAAGAAAATAATGACACACATCTCTCTTGCGGGTACATGTTTTATGGAAAGTGGAAGACTGGGTACTTTAAAGTGCGCTGCACTATTAATGACTTCTTTTCCAGCTTCCAGTCGATATTATTCCGTGTTTCATAAGCTGCGACGCTTATGTGTGTACACTGATGCCAAGCTCTTAGAAATACTTATTCCCCAACGAGGAATGCATGCAGAAAAGCTAGGAAAATAGCAGAAAGAAGCATTTTGAGGCCAAATGTTTATCATCCATTTTTTTAAAGGCAGATTTAAAAAATAGGTCACTTGCATCTATTTGTGTTTAAATAAAAATACCAAACTCTGAATTCAATTGTTTTAAAATATTTATGTTCAGCATTCTAATATCTGCACATTTTCCTTTAAAGGGGAGAATGCTGAAAGAAAAGCTAGTCTCTTCATATGCACTAGAATCGATTTTGCTTTGATCATTTCACAGCTTTGCAGCCTTCCAGTTTGAGAAATGTCACTGCCGAACCTTTGGGAGGCTATAGCAGGAGTTTCGTAACGACTTCCCTGTCTTCTGAAACATTTGTAGAAATGAGACATGTTTCATTTTTGTCCTCTTGGGAGTTATGCGATCTTAAGTAGCCGTCTTCCGCACTTCTCTCAACTAAGGCACATGTTAGCATTGGCCTTTAGCTGTAAGGGCATACTACTTATTAAATAATTGAGATCTCCCCGCTGATTCAATTGGCAACATTGCAAATGATGTGTCCTTTTTTGACAATTTCTATTTTAAATCATAAATACATACATATTACAAACCCTCATTCAACGATCCAATGAAGATAAATTACCCTTATTACCAAAACATACTTAGAAATGACCCATACATGGAACTATCCGTTTTTTAGTTCAGTACATCTTTACTATAATAATAATTAAAATGTGCTTATTGAACACAAGTGAGTGTAAAACGTACACATTAGATAATGTACAAATCAAGGTGCTTAAGAATTAAGGTCTCCCGAAGATAGCTCCGGGGCAACATCAAGCACCACAGGTTCGATCCTCCGGTCGCGCTTAGAAACCTTTGGGTATTAAGCGCATTATAAATGACCTATCATATCATATCAAGGCATAAGGTGGTAAGTGTGAATACTGATTAACTTAAATGTCTCCACTCCAGTGGTATTTTGTGGGAGAAACTAACATGCATACAAATTAAGGCAACAACAATTTGCACGTTTCAAAGAGAGAATTTGAATATAGCAGGTTTTTCATTTGCATTCCTCCATTGACCATATTTCAGAGGGCAGCCCCTCTCCCAAACCATTACAACGAGTGCAGACCCATAATTAACGGTGCCGGTAAGGGACTGGCACCGTTCATTACGGGCCGCCCTATTACGAGGTCTGCAGCGGGTCCCGCTCTGGAACGCCTGGTGCTAACAACGGGCCTGTCATTAACAGGCCCGTTGTTAGCATCCTCCCCATTCCCATTGAGCCCTATGGGAGCTCAAATGGGAATGGGGATGTACCGAGTCCAGGTCCGGAGAATGGGAATTACCGGGTCCGCCAAAGTCGGCATGGCCCGGTAATTCCCTATTCCTGGAACCCAGACCCGGTACCCGGTATGGGGGTAGCCATGCCGCTAGAAGCAGTATGGCTATCTCCATACTAGTAATGAGGCCCAATGTGTGCAATAGCTTAGACACTCACGTGAACGCGGACCCGGTACCCGGTATGGGGGTAGCCATGCCGCTAAAAGCAGCATGGCTACTTCCATACTCGTAATGAGGCCCTATGTTTTTCCTGAAAAACACAAGTGCAAAGGGAGGATATGTAGTATTTGTGGTGCATCAGTAAATATTTCTGCAACACACAAGTGTTACATGACCGGCATAAAACCACCCCTAAACATTAAATCATACATTGCCTTTGACATTGAATTTTGTCAGGAAATGGATGTCCTTTTGCCTAACTATATATATGAAAAGCATCTGTCAAACGACTCTAATTGGGAGTTTGCAGGTTGTAAAGACTGGTAGGGGGTGGTCTGTACTTCTGCTCTCTATATGGTAAAGGGGAGGCACAGAGGACCCCAGCCTAGATTCTCTATTCGGTAGCTATGGTCGAGCAATCAAGGTGTAGCTTCTCAGGAGGTGATGCAGGCTGGTTCTTAAGTACAGTGTAGTCCCCAAGCCCCCACAAAGGAATGTCCACAAACTGTATTGGTTAGAACACAGTCTTTATATAATCAATATTCAAGGTTATGTACACTTATCATAATAACTCACTTTGTACTTAGGACAATCAACAATGGCAAATATATACAATTCTAAAGTGGTACCACCCTTTGTATTAGATCTCATTAAAGTGCATCAACAATACTGTAACAATGTCACACAGATCAATAGAGTGAAACCAGCAATAGAGAGAGGAGAAAAAATAAGATGGTTGAGCAATAGGCAGAATACTGGCCCCTACCACTAGACCCAGTCCTGTGTGGAGATCCCCCCACCTGGGCAACCTGTAAAATAAAGATATAGCACAAGCCCAGTCCATATATTGTTCTGCAAGTCTTATTCCCTCCTATAATGTTTTTACCCCCCCAATGTACCTGGTGGAGTCGAGTTCTTCGAAGAGGCGTCGACAAATCCTTCTTGAGCGACCCCCTTTCAAGCGGGAGTCACGGATCGTCGAGAGGCGTCGAGAAGCGTCGAGGAACTCGGCGTTCGGCGGCGGGGAATCTACGGCCCTTCTTGAATGCCTTCCCTTTCAAGCGGGAGACACGGGGCGTCGAACGTCCGTCGAGGAACTCGGCGTTCGGCGTCGGGGAATCGACGACCCTTCTTGAATGCCTTCCCTTTCAAGCGGGAGACACGGGGCGTCGAACGTCCGACAACAAACAGGGTAGAACGGCGTTGATGAGGCGGCAGCTTCGATCCAAGCGGTGCTCGTCGACGACGGAGCGTTGGCATCCTGCAAGGCAGAGGCGTGCGGGGCACCTCGATGACAATTGTTCTTGACCGCAAAGATTGTGGAGACGGGGGCCCAGCAAGGGCGTCGAGTCGTTCGAGTCTTTGTGGTCTTCGGATGGCGGGAAACCCACCGGCAGGTTTCTCCTCGGCGTGTTGGTCGTCCTCGACTCTCTCCGGCAGGATAAAGCGGTCGACGGTGCGGACGAGGGAGTCCTTCGATTCAAATGTTCTTAGGCAAGGAGCGGACGGCTCCGGTCGTCGGCGGCACGGCGTCAAGTGGTTCCCACGGCTGGGCAACACAACTTCGACGGGCCTCCAGTGGTTACACAGACCTGCGAACCCTGGTCGACGGCAATGGACTTCGACAGCGGCGATGTCCGGGTGCTTCACTTCGATCTCCTCGGCGGTCCCGTCTCGGGTCGGCAGCCTTTCGAGGGTCTGACTTCCAGGGCGCTTCGGCGAAGATGGAGCGGTGCTCGATGGTCCCTCGGAGCACGGGAAGAGGGCGCCTTACCAGGTCCTCTCTCGGGTCAGTCTTCGACGATTTCGGCAGCCTTCGGATCGGTCGAAGCAAATGCAGCAGCAAGTCTTCTTCTTCCAGCTGGACGTCGAAGAACAGCAGTTCCAGTTACTCTTGAGTGGAGACTCAGCTTCTGAACGTTTCTGAACAATTACCAGTGGTGAGAGGTCCCCAGATATACTATTCTGTCTCTCATCCACACTGCTGGCACACACTCAGCAGCCAATCATACAGAAGAGCATTCATGCAGTCAGTCAGCCAATCAGGCACACAGTGCATTCAGGCCACACTCCTCCCTTTCAGACACTCACAACAAGGATTGTGGATTGGGACAAGTACCCAGCCATTCAACACTACACACTGCATTCAGGCCAGTTTCGGGCAGGGCTGTCTCAGTCTTTGTCTCTCATGCCAGAAACCAGACAACCACAACAAGGAGTGTATATTGGTCACACACTCCATTCACCCAGGTCCCACCCACAGGAGGTACCCACAACATACAGTCACTGGGAAGGCTCCAGTCAGTCTAGCTGGGCCTTCACAACAACACCATATATGGAACTTCCACCCAACAGCCAGTCAGGGGGAAGGGACAGAGTCAGGGCTTCCCAGGACTTTGGGAAAACAAGGTAACAGGCAATAGAAAGCAAGAGGCCACAGGGGCCATCTTGTTTCCTATCAGGAATCAACTGATCCCAATGGCAGGGCCTGGGTATCCCAAAATGGAGGAACCCAGAGCACCTGTCAAATTCAGCATGGAGCTGCCACCAGCCCATACCCTGCTCTGTGGGCCACCCACAGGTGCCCAAAAACATACACTAGGGGCACAGGGTTGTACCCCTACCCATGGGTGCCATAAGGGTATCCCTTGGGTCTGTTCACCAAACCAAAAGAGAGAGCTGCACTGCCAGGAGTCCCACATGGACTCCTGGGCAGAAAACACGACAGAACACACGATAAAAAACAGTAAAGGACAAGGATTCAGAGGCCCTGTCCCTCTGATGCATTTCCAGCATCACACAGGTGACAATTGTTTAAAGGATTTAATTAGCACCTTCATTGACACTCGATTGTGTGACTATACTTTCATAGCTCACAATTTCAAAGTCTATGACAGGTACTTCATTATGAACCAATTGATTAAGGAGAGTATGTAGATAGCACCTTTAATGCAAGGTTGCAAGATCATGATGCTGATGGTAGTCCCTTTAAAGATCAGGTTTATTGGTTCTTTAAACTTTTACACATGAGTTTGATTAAATTACCACAAACTCAAGTTGTCAATGGCACCTAAAGGTACTTTGCTAAGCATATCTGCATTGTCAGATATACATTTATGGACCTGCTGCTATGATTCTAGCCATCAAATCTGATTTCCTTGAAAGGTATGCGTTCACACACCGTCATAGTTTTGATTTTCAAAAAGACCTAAGCTCCTATTGTCAACAGGACATCAACATTCTTAGACAGGCTTGCAACCTCTTCAGGGATGGCATCAAAGAGATGACACTATAGAATAGAATTGTGAAAACCCCCAATACTTTAGAGGTTACAACTTATGAAGAATGTCTTTACGCTTTTCATTATAGGGAGTTATAAAACCAAAACCATTGCATCAGTACCAACAGATCTGAACCACGGACCCAAAAGAGCTACTCAATCCCATCGACACAGTGGCTAATGTGTGTTGCGCAGATCAAAAGGGTATCTTCATACACATAACTTTACATGGTGCTGGTGAACGTAAGGTGGGTTCATATTATTTGGACTGAAACACTGTAATTGATGGAGTGCCACAGCATTTAAGTTTGATGGATGTTTTTACCAGGGTTGCCCCCGGTGCTATCACAAAAATGATTTAAACCCTCTGACAAAAACAACACATGGGCATCTTTACCGTAGAACTTTGATAAAACAGAGTTATCTTGAAAGCCTAGGCATGAATGTACACACTTTATGGGAGCATGAGTGCGCTTCCATGTTGAAATCAGATCCCTTGGTGCTAGCATATATAGAGCAGCATCCATTTCCACAGACTCTGGAGCCCAGAGACACCTTGTATGGAGGGAAAACTAACACGGTTAAGCTTTGCCACAAAACATCACCTGTTGAAAATATACACTACTATGACTTCACAAGTCTGTATCCTTTTGTCTGCCTGCAAAACAAAGAGATTTCCTAAAGGTTACCCTCACATAATTTATAAGTATTTCAAAGACATAGATCAGTACTTTGGTTTGATACATTGTTGAGTGGTTCTTCCAAGACACCTTTTCTACCATGTTTTACCGGTGCAGACTGATGGTAAATTACTTTGTCCACTGTGCCGTACATATAGCGAGGGTAAAGAAACAGATCTTTGTAGGCACACTGATGAGCAAAGGGCTCTCAGTGCCACTTGGTGCATGATTCAGTTGCAGATTGTGGGATGTTTTAACCCACTCATCCAAGCCCTAAAACAGAACTGTGCATTACTGGCAGCGGAAACATAATAATGGCCGCCGGAAAGCATGCTTCTGTCCAGAAATCACCAGAAAGTGTGCAGTGAAAACCTGACAGATAGGCCGCCATCCACTTTTGCCTCTGTCAGTGTTAATACAGGAGACCATTGCCAGACCCCTTCCTTTGGCTGCACACAGAGCAAAATGAGTGCAAAGGAATACATAGCTATTCAAAAATCTGTTTTATTTGGTGTCAAAATTGCTAAAAACATGGCTCATAAAACCACCAAAAGGATACAACTTCTTGTTGGATGTTCTACATTACTCTACTGAAAGAATCCAAATTAGTACCACGTCAGCAAGAATCATATGTTATTAGGACAAAATCCCATGTTAAAGACATTTGATTTAAAGACAGCTGTCAAAAATGGGTGCAGTACCGGTGCTCGCCTCTGACAGGTGCTGGCGATTTCGAAATCCTGACAGGAGAGCTGTCTTGCAGAAGCTAAATATGCCAAAGCAGAGAAGTCTATCAAAATGCCATATAGAGTGCCACACATTGATTTAATGTGGAAAAAGACTTGATTAAAGATATGTTGCTTATTTTCAGTTTATAATGTTATATTTTTTTCACAAGCAACTAAGTTGCCATTGATTAGAAGGCAGTCTGATTTAATTAAAAGTTCAAGAGGCCTTCTGTCCCTGCGAAGCCTTCACACCTGTTCTTACCACCAACAGCACAGGATATTGCATTGACATTGTAAATCAGGAGAGGAGGAGATTTTCTCTGCAGCCTGAAGGAAGGAACAATGGGGGCTTTGGGATGAATAAAATATGCTGATTTGAGGTGTAACTGTCAACACTGCTCTAGGAGAAGCAAGACATGTGACCATCTGACTCACCAAGCTTCTAGGGGCGGACCAGACTGGGTTGTGGATTTAATATTGCACCAAATATATATTTAAGGAAATATTAATATTGTGGATGCAGTGTTTTTGCTAGAAACCTAAGAACTCCCAGTAATATGCTCAGAGAGGGTGTGTACGTCTGTGTAAGATTTGGTGCAAAACCAATATTGCGAAACCTACCAAAATCGCGAATAAGTTGTCATTTCTGAACCGAAGCTCGTAGAAAGATCAGGGTTGAACAGAGACCTGTCTTAATTAATATGTGATATGTACATGTATTCTCAACAACTTGTGTACCTTGGAAACATGTTTGATTATGAAAAATTGATTTCTAAGTAAAAGCAGAGGGGAGGGATTTCAGCTTCAGCCATAAACATGACACCTGATGACTCATTCTGACTCACTAATCCTTTCTCCAGTCAGGTCACAGGGAATCCTCTAACCTATCAAATCCATAGTGGGTTGGGCATAGAAAGTCAGCCTCTACACCCACTTAAAAAACACATAAAAAGAGACTGCTGAGACCCAGATAGGGACACTCATTTTTCCACTACTCACCGATTCCTGCGCAGCACTCTGCCCGACCAGATCCAGACAATATCCAGACAGAGATTCCAGACTCCAGATAGACCCAGAGACTAGACTCTAGAACCAGGCTCTAGAACCTTGGAGAAGCAGAGACCTAATCCCAAAAGCTGAATTCTCTTCAGCAGGCCTCAAAATCTTTTGCAACCTGATTCTCAACGGCCGGGCCATGCTGTTTGCTTCTGGCTAGAACCATGTGCCAGAACCAGATCCAGAGAAAGCAGCGCTGTATCCCGAACCCGCTTGATCCACTCCAAGAGGTCAGACCAGACCACCGTGCCCTGCTGTGAGCAGAACCAGTGCCTGAGACTGTCCTGTGGCGAGTGAAGTCCAAACCTGACCAGATCGGTGACGAGGCCCATTTCCATTCCATTCCAAAACTAGGAGTGAGTATTTAGTCTAGAACTGTGCATAGTCATCTCTTAGTCTAAAGTAATCTTATCCCATCCATTTCAACCTGTCCAGAACTGCATTTCGAATTTTGTGTCCATCCTGGTGATTTCAAATCTGTAACGCGCATTTGTCATTTTGAAAGATTGACTTTATTTTTTAAAATCTACCTCCACAAAAACGTCTGTATCTTTTGAACCGCACGCCCTAGAAGCAAAACTCCTTCTAGTTTTTCCGTAATCGCGATTTACTCATGCGGAAAAAGTGCCATGAATTGCAATTCAGCTCCATTTCACCACTTGTAAAAATAGCTGCTTCTTGCTTACCACTGCTGAAATTAAATTTCAATCTGATAATCATTGATGAATCATTGTTAGCGTTGACCTGAACAAACCCAAAGTAGCTATCAGTTATCCTGAATCTCCTTTAGTGAATTATTTTAACGCGCATTTGTCATTCTGAAAGATTGACTTTATTTTTGAAAATCTACCTCCACAAAAACGTCTGTATCTTTTGAACCGCACGTCCTACATTCCAACTCCTTATAGTTTTTTCCGTAATCGCGATTTACGCACGTGAAAAAAGTGCTGTCGAATTGCAATTGAGCTCCATTTCACTACTTGTAAAAATAGCTGCTTCTTGCTTACCACTGCTGAAATTCGTTTTCAATCTGATAATCATTCATGAATCATTGCTAGCATTGACCTGAACTAATCCAAAGTAGCTATCACTTATCCTGAATCTCCTTTAGTGAATTAAAAGCATTTTAGCATATTTTCCCATCCATTGCAATCACCTTCAAAAGTATTTTTGCCTGTTTAAAATCATCCCTTTTTTCTCTAAGCTTGCTGGGGGAATTGGAATTGGAATTGAACTGTATAGTGATTGTATTTGTGAAACCTGTGTGTCCTCATTTCCATCTCTTCCTATTTCATAGAGGGGGGAGTGAGTAATCACAGCGGAAAAAGTGACCATATTATCTTGTGATTGAAACCATATCAAGTTTATTTCTTTGCTGTATTATTTCATGTCTTGCATTTCCTTGAAACCATACAAAGTAGTCTCTGCTACCTTATCCTTTCTATACCAACTCCTCATTGATTAAAGAGAGTGTGCTATTGTAATATTACCCATTGTTGACCACTATTATATTCATAAGTGTGCTATCAGATATTATTTTGTTCATAAAAAGTGTGATATAGATATATTCTTTAATTTTTCCAATAAACCTTTTAATTTGCAAAACAAACCTACTTCTTGTCTCAGTGAGGTCAGGGGGATTCAAAGAGAGGAGCGTTATATAAGGGTTCATCATCCAGATTCAAAGAATTTGACATAAAAACATATTAATAAGGGCCTCCATTGGGCACCCCAGGCTAGGCATTGACTTAGTTGGATTGCTGGATTTGAGTCACTTACAGAGTGGGGGCTCGTAGCCCGGGACATCTGGATTAGATCTACCACTTGTGCAGCTTAATACAGTGTGCTAACTGACAGGATACATAAATCCTGTTGGATCACCATGCTGTGCTATGCTGTAAAAGTACCCCTCAAAAGGGAACGCTCTCAGGAAACAGTCGGTTTTGCAAGATAAAATACAAACTTCTGTAAGTCAGGAAGGAAATCAATTTCCAGAATGACGACATTGGTAGATATCAAAATAGCCAGAGAGCACCTCTTACATAAGCTATTTGTGAGAGGCGAATGGACGGAGCAGGACCAGAATGTGTGGATGCAGGCAATCACACAACAGGTCACTGCAACTGAGTTAGATAACTGGAGAGGTCAGGGTCCCTTACATGTGGCCCTGAGTGAGCTATACATGGCCCCTAAGGCCAAGGATGAGCACAACAAGATTGCCATGGTAGCGGCATATTTATATTTATATATGGGAGCCATACAGGACAAATGTGCTGAAGGCCAAGATCTGGCAAATAGGCAGCTGATGGCATTAGAGAAGGCCCAATCTGACCTGGACTCTTCTGAGCAGAGGCTGCACAGGAGCCAGGAGTCAGAAATTGATAGTAGACAGTATATCATTAAAATAAAAGAGAACATGGGTATCCTGAAACAGGAAAGGGCAGACCAGGATACCAGAATTCTGGCCTTGCAGAAGGAGCATCAAGAAGGTTTGGACTCCCTACTGCAGAGCCAGAAAAAGCTGGAGCAACAGATAGATTTCAACAGGGCATGCACAAAGCAGGTAGCCACCCTGCAAAGCCAATTGGATAATGAAAAAGAGGAGAGCAATACATTGATTTTGAAAGACCTGGATACCCAGGCAGAGTTTGATGAAGAGTGCCAGAAAGCTGGTGCGCTTCAAAGGCAGATGGACGACCTGGCGGCACAGATGCAGGCTCTTACTCAGGAAAGGGATTCCTTAGGCCAGGAAGTCTGCCACTTAAAAAAGAAAATGGGAGAGAATCACCTGGCCCTCCAGAGACTGGGTGACCTCCGAAAAGAGCATCAGAACTTGTTAGAGCACACCAGGAAGGTGGAAGATGCTCTGGCAAGAAAGGAGCAGGCCGGTAGGGATGGGACTTAGGAGGTAACCCTCCTGCAGCAAAGACTGGCCCAGTACTCCAAGACTAACTAGGAAGCACAGAGAGAGACTGAAGCTCTCTGCCAGCACAATGATAGGCCCCAGCAACAGGTAGCCATGCAGGAGAGACTGATAGAGTCTAGTAAGGCCTTGATTGAGGAACTGAAAGCACAGGCTCTGGCATGGCAACAGGGAGCAGGGGCTGATAGAGATGAGGTTCACTGGGAAAGGGAAACACCTGAGCATAACCTCAAGAGCCCTAGTACCAGAGGCCTCCATCTCTCCCATTCCCTGGACTCTGCCACCCCCAGGTCCCCTGGCGCACATGAGCCCAGGGCCACAGGGATGGCAGATTACTATCCAGTCAGAAATATGGGGCTCATAGGCCAGTACCCCCCAGGAATGGATGCGTGGGCATCCGGGTATGGGCACCCAAGCACAGTGCAATTTAGTGGGGAACCCCGGGAGAGTAGGCCCTCTAAGGGCATTCTGAAAACCTCTGCCCAGTTAGGTCAGTGGGGGGGCAACCAATCAAATCCGGGCAGCAAGGAGGAATCTGAAGACTCCTCTGAGCGTCCCAGGACACAAGAGACTATGTCCCCACATTCCGCCAGCCATTCCCAGGCTCGCAGAATCCGGGAAAACCTGGAAGATCAGACGGGCACCTCTGGGAGCAGTGCTTCTGAGTCAGAGGATGAATGGACCAGGGTTACCCGAACCAAGAAGGCCAATAAGGCAAAAAGGGCCTTGCTTAAGGACCCCTTAAAACAGAACAAAGCAATAAGGAGCGTCATCACTCCTTACCATAAGAAATCCAAGTATTCTGTTTGGGAACACTTGGAGCTCTTTGAGCAAATGATGGATACTTTCAATTTGAAAGACAGCAGTAGCTGCATTCAGTACGTAAAGTGGACATTCTCCCCAGAATACTCCAGTTTCTTTGCGGGACTAGAGGACCAAAACCATTCAAGATGGTCCACATATAGGGCGGCCATCTTGAAACACTTTTCTGTTCACCGAAATCTCCAAGAGGCTCACAAGGCAGACTACAATTTGCAATGTGGGGAGGATCAGGCCCCACAAGAATTTGTGCAGAAGCTGAAGCGTGCCTTTGCGCAGACTACCAAAAGGGTGCGCACTGATAGCAAAGAATTTGTTAACACTTTTTTCCATGCCTTACCCAAATACATCATGACCCAGCTAGTGAGAGATTTTTATGAGAAAAGGTCATTAGACTGGGTCATTAGACTGGGTCATTGAGCACGCCACCCGAATCTATGAGGTGCAGAAGCCCATAGAAAATAAAAGTAATGCTCAGAAAAACCCCAAACCGACCAGCACCCCTGCTGCTAAGGTGGCAGAGGTAAAGGTTGCCCCCATTTTGCATTTGGAGACTAAAAAACTTGCCTGCACAGAATAATTCCAAGCCCAGAAGGCCCTCGGGCCAGTCACAGACAGGGAGCCAAGGAGGTAGTCCCACAAATGGGGTCCCTCACTCCCCTGACTATGTAAGTCCCCGCTACAAGGGAAACCGACCCATCATGGGTTATGTGTGGACTCCTCCAGCCAAGGGGGGGATCCAGCCAAGCACCTAACCCAGGGAACTTCCCTCCTAACTTCTCCCAGGAGGGCAGAAATTCACCAAAACCTGAGCAGAACATTTTCCCCAGGTATCCACCCAATTTCCAACCCCAAAATCATCCATCCTTCTTTCCCCACTTCCCTGAGCCCAGACCACCTGATCCGGGAGAGGGGAGGCCAAGGGTGGAGGGGTACCCAAATCTTCCCAACTCGGGGTACTACCAGAGAAGGGATAGCTACCCTTCCTGGGATCAGCCCAGGGGAGTAAACAGAACCCCATATCAGCCTGAGCAGGTTTCACAGTTAGAGCGCCAGGTCCAAAATATGGCACAGGATCTGGGTCGCATGCTGAGGGCTCAGCAGAACCCCCAGATGAGCATGCCGGTGCAGAATGCCCCAAACTCTGGACCTGCTGCTCCAGAACAATGACAGGGGCAGCATCCCGATAACCCACCGGTTCCCAGGGAGGAGGCACAAGGGGAAGGGGGGTGTAAAGCCTCGGAGGAAGCTTCCTTCCCCACTTGTGAACAGCCCCTGGAAACCCAGGAACCTGAAACAAAATCTCCTCCCCATGAAAGTCTGCCACCCAAGGAGCAGAGAGGAGGTAGGAGAAACAAAGGACCCAAACAGACCCACTTTGAGGAGGAGGTACAGATCTTCCAATTTGAGGGAGAGGGATCCTCAGAGGATCCTGGAAAAAGAATCTTCTCCTTAAGAGATGGGGCAACTCCTCCCAAAGAAAAATGGGTGTCACGTCCGCTCCCTCTAGGGGGCGGCTCACGTGGACTTTCTGGCACAGGTGGAGGAGACGAATTTCATGCATCGCCTCTACCCCCTCCAACATGGCGGTAGCAAGGAAAAGCAGCGCTCCAGCCTTCCGAATCCGACAGTGTCGGATGACTCCGCCCCCAACCTCGCAGAATGGATTTCCTTTGGAGGCGTCTTCGGTCCAGCGCGTTGCTACTGTTTTCAGAGGCCACGCTCCGTGAGTTCGTAATTCAAGGCTAGCTCTCTTTACCCTTCGAATACTCAGCTTGTCTGTAATCTTTCAACCGTCTCTCCCTTTCCTCACTATTAGACTCCTCTACCCGTGGTCCTCTTCCCTACCAGCTCTCCATACACTTACACCGAAGGCATTGATTCTACACTCTGCAGTACGTATAGTTCCGTACCCCCCCCCAGCATACAACATACTTTCATTCATTCCAAAACTAATCTTTCTCCATTCTTCAGTCTCTTCTACAAGGACAGGGAGTTACTTTCTACCATGCGCTGAACAGAATAGAACCTTCGTGCAAGCCGTCTTACACCCCCTCAACAGACATTCAGATTTAAAGGTATATCACTCACCAGAGTCCTACTGCAGCAACCTCTCCCTTTTCTAAACACCATCTGGTTTCTCTCTTCAGGATAGTTCGCGATCGCAAGTCCAACTCCCGAAGTCACTCCTGGGAATCAAGACTCGCCCATCGCTTCTTTTCAGTTCCTGGTACAACAGGGTTTTTTTCCCCACGAGGGTTTCCCTGACTTCCCCTCCTCGACCTGGGTTTCTCCGGCACGGGGAGAGGGGGTTAGGTGAGCTTTCCATTCTTCTCTACGAATTTCTACTGGACCAGGTTAGTGTTGTCTTGTTGTTTATCTGATATCTGCAGTAGGGACTGTGAACACCAAACCTTTGGAATAGAAAGGTACATAGATTGTGACAATGGGTCCCAAGGGATTCACATCCAGACTGGGTAGATGTGGGGACTGAGCTAGCGCCGCCCGTCATCTCATCCCAGAACCAACAGCATCAAAATCCCATGGTTCAAACCCATTCTGGTGACTGCCTCCAAAAAGGGGGGGGGGTCAGAACCCGTACCTGGGGAACTCAAAACTTCTCCTATCTCCAGTTGCCAACTTTTTCTTTCAGATTCCCAAGACTCTCCACAGAATTCTGCCCAAAACTCTTCTCTTTCAATGTCCAAAACCAGAAAATTAGCCCACCAGTTTTCCAAAAATGTGCATTATCTGTGCCCCCTTGCGGAGAAGGAGGGAAGATACTATGCCCCGGTACAAGTACAGGGGCAGGGTACAATTTTGGCACTGATGGACACTGGATCCCAAGCTACCCTTCTGTCCAGAAAGGCCTTTGATGAACTAAATTCAGGAAGGGGAGAGAATTATCAAATTCCTCTCACCTCTCTTCCTGGACAACTTCAGAACTTTGACGGGAAGGAAATTCCCGTCGAGGGGATTGCGGATTTGGACATTAAAATTGGGCGACACAAGGTGAAACACCCGGTCATAGTAGTGACTCCAGGCAGGCACCGCTTGTTTACTAGGGAATGACCTCCTGAGAAGGTTGTCACCCCTAATAGATTGCGTAAACAAGGTCCTCTGGACCCAGACTAGCCGACCAATAAAATTAAAACAGAGTGTCAACCCTGTTAGTTTAAATGGCACATGCCACATGGTTGAACAAAAATCTGACCAAGTATAATTTCACTTCCAGAACAACCAAATTCCAGACGTGACAGTAATATCAGTAGGACAACAGACTTGTGATGGGTGGTCCTCTCTATTTCTGAAAATCAACCTTCCTTCCAGTTTAAGGTGGTCTTCCACACTGGAAGGAAACACTCTGAAATTCTTTACCAATCCACAATCAGACATTCCCACTCCTATAGTCCAGAGAGATGTGAAAACAGCTCAGAGCCTGGCTGATGTTCAGCAAATTGGAGAGCAGTTATTCATCCCTGTTCAGTTAAATGAAGGGAAGGACTCTGTTCTCGCCCGAGTGTGTGTGAACAACGGTAAGAGCTTAATCAGCGAAGCCATATTCCGCCAACTCCCAAAAGATCCAGCCATTCCCACATTCAAACTGATGGACAAATGGGAAATGGACCTGGAAGCGCCCAATTGCAAACATCTCCTGCCAAGCAGGTGTATGCTCAAAATCTCCATTGGCAACAAGCGCATAGTCCATAATTGTTGGGCTGTGCGAGACGTCACTGCCGCCTTTTACTTAGGCAGTGACATTCTCAATCGCTTTGCCATTAGTTTGGACCTAATAAACTTCAAAGCTTGGTCCCTATTAGTGGATAATCCCATGGGCTTTGATGACCAAGAGAAAGCATTTAGGTCAGCTCAATTTCTACCTTATGCAGTTGAAATTCAGATTGGAGAGGAAGTAACCATCCCAGAAAGGACCTGACAATCTCCCTGGGAGTGAAAGTTAAAAGAGGACAAAAATTGAAAAACCCTGATGCTTATATTCATCTAAATGCTTCTCTCCAACAGCAAGGATTGCGGGTAAACCGAACACCATTAGTCAACATAGAACATGACACGGTTCCAAATGAGGTATATAACAGTGACTTAAAGAGAATTACTCTAGCCGCAGGCACCATTATTGGAATGGCGGTTTTTACATTGATCTAGGAAATGAACTGTTAAAACCAATCCCCAAGGACTGTTTTGACAGTGACAGTGGTGACAATACAACACCAGACAGGATCTTTACCCGGCATGGGGGGAACTTCCTGGTGTACACTTCCTGCCCTTATTTTAAGGAAGATGTGACTTGTGACTTCAGAGGGATGAGGTGATTTTCCAGGTCCATGAGGGCTGCCTTTCTCACCTGAAGCCACCAGTCCAAATCAGCACTCTGACCAGGGACTTCTCCACCCTGCTAGAGGAGGCCGCTGAGATAGCGAAACCAGAAGTCTTTCCAGGCTTCAGGCAGATGGTTGAAGAGAGAGTCAACCTAGCTGATGCCTGTGTGACTCTGGAGCAGAAGCAAAAGTTGAAACAAGTTTTCTTGGATTTTCAAGATCTCCTTGTGGTGGACTCATATGAGTGTGGTCGCACCGACATCCACACAACAACAATTCCCACGGACCCTGGCATGACTCCAGTGTTTGTGAAGCAATATCGCTTGCCTCTCTCAACCATGGAGTCCCTTACTGATTTAATTAAGAACCCTGAGTCCCGGGGGATAATCCATCCAGTACACAGCACCTTCAATAATCTGGTGCTGGGAATATTGAAGCCAAACGGCCAATGGAGACTCGGCGCCGACCTTAGGGAGCTCAAGAAACGGGTCCATACTTCCCGATGGCCTCTTCCCTACATTGACCAAGGGCTGGTCCAGATCCAGGGGTCACAGGTATTCACTGCAATAGACCTGACCAATGGATACTGGACTGTGCCTGTCCGTATAGAGGACCAATACAAGCTGGCTTTTACCTTTGGGGGACAGAAGTACACATGGACCCGGACTCCCTTCGGATACCTCAACTCCGGCAATGAATTCAACATTTTCCTACACAAGGACATGCCCGACCTGGGTGCGAGGGGTAACCTGGCTTATGTAGATGATGTCCTCATCAAAAGTTCAACCATGGAGGAACACATAGCGGAGATCTGTTATGTTTTGACACAGTTGAGGGCCGCTGGAGCAGAACTTTCCTTTCAGAAAGCACAGTGGTGTAGAACCCGTGTTAATTTCTTGGGGCATGAGATTACTCCTCAGGGTCTCTATCCCCAGGAACAGAAATTGGAAGCACTTCAGAAAATGAAAGACCCCACAACTCTGCAGGAACTAAGGAGCCTCCTTGGACTGACTAATTACAGCAGAAAGTTCATTGAGGGCTACGCAGAGATCACTAGACCCCTGATTCATCTTTCGAAGGGGGGCTCAAGTGGGAGTGGGGTCCAGAACAAGCTGAGGCAGTAAGACAACTCAAAAGAAGCCTGTCACAAGCGCTCTGCCTAGCTTACCCTGTCAGAAACAAGGAGTTTTTCTTGGAGACAGGGTTCTCTAATACATGCTTGACTGCAGTATTATATCAAAAGCATGACAAGGTCAATAAAGTAATCTCCTATGCAAGTAAAACTTTATCCTCTCTGGAGGAAAAATTCAACGATTGTGAGAAGGCACTCCTGGCAACGGTGTGGGCATTGAAGAATTACCGCCCGTTTATCCAGGGGGAACACATCATAGTGGAGACTCCACACCAGCCTCTGCAATATCTCCAAACTGACAGAATCCGGGCCGGAAATGTGAGTAATTCCCGAATTACTTCCTGGATCCTGTCAATGCAAGGCTTTCCTGCGGAGGTCAGATATGGCCAAAACAAGAAGAGTCCCCTCACGCAAGGTCTGGCTGACTTGTATGATTGTGCCAGTGAAAACGGTCTCGAGGACGAAAGTCTAAAAATCCAGGACAACTGTCTATGTGGATGGATGCTCTTACCATGTTGACAACAACGGGGAGAAAGAACTTGTGGCCGGAGTAGGGAATGCATGGGTGAATGAGTCCCCAGAACCCTCCGCTGGATACAAGATAGGTCCCCGAAGTAGTCAGGTGGCAGAGTTGATGGCTGTGCATCAAGCCATCCTCACTGCTGTCCAACATCAGCTCCACAAACTGGTCATAATCACAGATTCGGATTATGTACGGAACGGGTTCGTGGAGCACCTGGTTAATTGGAAAACCAGAGGCATCATATGTGCTAATAACAAGCCCTTGAAACATGGGAAGTTAATTCAAAACATTGATGATCTGGTCACCGTGAATGGGATGACTATCTACTGAAAGAAGATCAAGGGTCATTCCAAAGTAGAGGGACCAGACAAAACTGGCCATTTCTTAGCTGATCAGCTGGCCAAAACCGGGGCCATCCAAGGAGATCTAATAGAGATTGAGTCCCTGTTGGGGGAAATCCAGGTCACTGCTATCACTAGGTCCCAGACAAATGCTCACAATGATCTTTCAACTGTACAATGGAATAAGGAGACCCCAGATGCTGATTTGATTACAGCTCAGAAAGGGGATCCAATAAATGGTAAGTTTTACCAACACATTGAGGACCCTGAGAACTTTCCCCTGACGGATACTGATTACATTGGGAAAGAGGACCTCACAGTGTTGATGAAATGTCCAAAAATGTTCCGAATCCAAGACGGTTGTTGGTAAGGAAATCCCAAGCTGGCCATAATCAGTGGGTGGTTTCTACCTCATTCCGAAGCCTGATGTTAAGTCACGCCCATTATGCGGCCACCGCCGGTGATAGGGGGTTTCATACAACACTTGAGATCTTAAGAATGGTTGCATACTGGCCACACATGGGGCAGGATCTCGACCAATACTTGAAGGGGTGTCTTGTGTGTGCACAATTTCAGCCAACATCCCTCACACACTGTGCGCCTCTCCAAAAGAGGGGGATGACATTGCCATGGTCAGATTTGCAAGTCGACTACATAGGACCCGTGATTCTTTCCTCTAGGGGGAATAAGTACATGTTGACAGTGACATGCTTATTATCTAAATGGGTGGAATGTCTCCCGGCCCCAAATTGCAAGGCAGAAACGGGAGCTGCCCTGATGATCAACCACATCTTTTCGTGTTTTGGACTACCCCAAAGGATTGAGTCAGACAGAGGTAGCCATTTCACCAGCGAAGTCATGACAAATATGTGGGAGATACTTGGGGTTAAAAGGAAGCTACACATTGCTTACCGGCTAGCCTCTTCTGGTGCAGTAGAACGTTACAATAAAACCATTGTGAGCATCTTTAAAACGTTTGTGGCAGATTCTGGGCCAAGTTGGGATATTCGTTTACCTCTTGTCCTAATGGCCATCAGAGCTACCCCTTCATCTGCAACTAAAATGTCACCATTTGAGCTGATGACTGGACGCAGGATGGTGCTTCCCCAGCATCTGCTCTACAGGACCCAAGAGCAGACATTGATCAATGCCTCCACAACTCATGAGTATGTTAAAGATTTAAGAAAACACCCTCAACATGCTTTTGCCTATGCTCAGCGAAATCCAGAGAGATCAGCCGATAGCATGAAGACCCACTATGACCTGAAGACCACCAGAAAGGAATACAATGTAGGAAGCAGGGGTTATCTGTACAATTTCCAAAGGAACCAGGCCAAACAGCAGACGTTTCTGCCTACCTGGAAGGGATCTTTTGAAATTGTAGACAAGATCTCACCAGTCACCTACAAGATCTGCATCCCCAAAGGCAGTTTGGCAGAGGGGAAAGAAAAGTGGGTCCATATTAATCAGCTAAAGTGTTGCCATCCCAGGCACACTCTGCAGCAAGTGGAGCAGTCCTCTGGAACCCCAGAGGGGACCGCTCCAGGACAATAACATTTCCAACCCTAAAATATCCCACACATAGTCCATAAAATACAATGATAAGAATGCAAATGTCTTCGATTTATAAAATGTATATGCCCACCCCACTACATTAATAGTGGTGGGGAAATGTCTATGAATATGTTTCTGCCGCTTTGCTTTGTCATCCTAGGAGAGATAAACCATGGAGACTGTCCAAGGAGGATGACCCGGGGACCGGGAGCAAAAGATCTGAGGGGCCCGGGGTATTGCTCAATACTCCCATCAGGACTGGCAAGGAGAACCGAACGATCCACCCCTGATGGAGGAAAAGATGCTGAACTTACCATCTATGTAATCCGGAGAGATGATACGGACATCCCAGTCTTGCGAAGTTCCATTGATGAAAGCTCAGAATGGCTATCGCAAGAGGGGGGCTTGTGGGATGATTTAACCCACTCATCCAAGCCCTACAACAGAACTGTGCATTACTGGCAGCGGAAACATCATAATGGCCGCCGGAAAGCATGCTGTCGGCCAGAAATCACCAGAAAGTGCACATTGGAAACCTGACAGATAGGCCACCATCCACTTTCGCCTCTGTCAGTGTTAATACAGGAGACCATTGCCAGACCCCATACTTTGGCTTCACACAGAGCAAAATCATTGCAAAGGAATAAGGAGCTGTTCAAAAATCCATTTTATTTGGTGTGAAATTGCTAAAATCATGGCTCACAAAACCAGCAAAAGGATACAACAACTTGTTGGGTGTTCTACATTACTCTACTGCAAGAATCCACATCAGTACAACGTCAGCAAGAATCATATGTTATTAGGACCAAATCCCATGTTAAAGACATTTGATTTAAAGACAGCTGTCAAAAATAGGTGCAGTACCTTTGCTCACCTCTGACAGGTGCTGGCGATTCTAAATCCTGACAGGAGAGCTGTCTTGCAGAAGCTAAATATGCCAAAGCAGTGAAGTCTATCAAAATGCCATATAGAGTGCCACACATTGATTTAATGTGGAAAAAGACTTGATTAAAGATGTGTTGCTTATTTTCAGTTTATAATGTTATATTTTTTTTCACAAGGAACTAAGTTGCAATTGATTAGAAGGCAGTCTGATTTAATTAAAAGTTCAAGAGGCCTTCTGTCCCTGGGAAGCCTTAACACCTGGTCTTACCACCAACAGCACAGGATATCGCATTGACATGTAAATCAGGAGAGGACGAGATTTTCTCTGCAGCCCGGAGGAAGGAAAAATGTGGGCTTTGGGATGAATAGAATATGCTGATTTGAGGTGTAACTGTCAACACTGCTCTATGAGAAGCAAGACATGTGACAATCTGACTCACCAAGCTTCTAGGGGCAGACCAGACTGGGTTGTGGATTTAATATTGCACCAACTATATGTTTAAGGAAAATGCTTCTAAAATATTGTATCAAGCTGACAGAAATGTACAACTTTGGGATTCTTAATATGACAAATGCCCTCACAGTTTGAGACTAAGTTGGACGCCGTGGGATGTCTAAGGCCAAGCGCCATGATTATTAATATTGTGGATGCAGTGTTTATGCTAGAAACCTAAGAACTTCCAGTAATATGCTCAGAGAGGGTGTGTACGTCTGTGTAAGATTTGGTGCAAAACCAAAATAGCAAAACCTACCAAAATCGTGAATAAGTTGTCATTTCTGAACCCAAGCTCGTAGAAAGATCAGGGTTGAACAGAGACCTGTCTTAATTAATGTGTGATATGTACATGTATTCTCAACAACTTGTGTACCTTGGAAACATGTTTGATTATGAAAAATTGATTCTCATTCTGACTCACTAATCCTTTCTCCAGTCAGATCACAGGGAATCCTGTAACCTATCAAATCCTTGGTGGGTCGGGCATAGAAAGTCAGCCTTTACACCCACTTAGAAAACACATAAAAAGAGACTGCTAAGTCCCAGATAGAGACACTCATTTTTCCACTACTCACCGATTCCTGCGCAGCACTCTGCCCGACCAGATCCAGACATTATCAAGACAGAGATTCCAGACTCAGGATAGATCCAGAGACCAGACTCTAGAACCAAGCTCTAGAACCTTGGAGAATCAGAGGCCTAATCCCAAAAGCTGAATTCTCTTCAGCAGGCCTCAAAATCTTTTGCAACCTGATTCTCAACAGCTGGGCCATGCTGTTTGCTTCTGGCTAGAACCCTGTGCCAGAACCAGATCCAGACCCAGAGAAAGCAGCGCTGTATCCAGAACCCGCTTGATCCAGTCCAAGAGGCCAGACGAGACCGCCGTGCCGTGCTGTAAGGAGAACCAGTGCCTGAGACCGTCCTGTGGCGAGTGAAGTCCAAACCTGACCAGATCGGTGACGAGGCCCATTTCCATTCCATTCCAAAACTAGGAGTGAGTATTTAGTCTAGAACTGTGCAGTCATCTCTTAGTCTAAAGTAATCTTATCCCATCCATTTCAACCTGTCCAGAACTGCATTTAGAATTTTGTGTCCAACCTGGTGATTTCAAATCTGTAACGCGCATTTGTCATTTTGAAATATTGACTTTATTTTTTAAAATCGACCTCCACAAAATCGTCTGTATCTTTGAACCGCACGCCCTAGAAGCAAAACTACTTATAGTTTTTCTGTAATCGTGATTGACGCATGCGGAAAAAGTGCCATGAATTGCAATTTAGCTCCATTTCACCACTTGTAAAAATAGCTGCTTCTTGCTTACCACTGCCGAAAGTAATTTTCAATCTGATAATCATTCATGAATCATTGTTAGCGTTGACCTGAACTAATCCAAAGTAGCTATCAGTTATCCTGAATCTCCTTTAGTGAATTAAAAGCATTTTAGCATTTAGCAACTCCTTATAGTTTTTTCCGTAATCGCGATTTACGCACGCGGAAAAAGTGCAGTGAATTGCAATTTAGCTCCATTTCACCACTTGTAAAAATAGCTGCTTCTTGCTTACCACTGCTGAAATTCATTTTCAATCTGATAATGATTCATGAATCATTGCTAGCTTTGACCTGAACTAATCCAAAGTAGCTATCACTTATCCTGAATCTCCTATAGTGAATTAAAAGCATTTTAGCATATTTTCCCATCCATTGCAATCACCTTCAAAAGTATTTTTGCCTGTTTAAAATCATCCCTGTTTTCTCTAAGCTTGCTGGGGTAACTGGAATTGAACTGTATAGTGATTGTATTTTTGAAACCTGTGTGTCCTCATTTCCATCTCTTCCTATTGCATAGAGGGGGGAGTGAGTAATCACAGGGGAAAAAGTGACCATATTATCTTGTGATTGAAACCATATCAAGTTTATTTCTGTGCTGCATTCTTTCATATCTTGCATTTCATTGAAACCATACAAAGTATTCTCTGCTACCTTATCCTTTCTATACAACTCCTCATTGATTAAAGAGAGTGTGCTATTGTAATATTACCCATTGTTGACCACTATTATATTCATAAGTGTGCTATCAGATATTATTTTGTTCATAAAAGTGTGATATAGATATATTCTTTAATTTTTCCAATAAACCTTTTAATTTGCAAAACAAACCTACTTCTTGGCTCAGTGAGGTCAGGGGGATTCAAAGAGAGGGGCGTTATATAAGGGTTCATCATCCAGATTCAAAGAATTTGACATAAAAACATATTAATAAGGGCTTCCATTGGGCATCCCAGACTAGGCATTGACTTAGTTGGATTGCTGGATTGGAGTCATTTACAAGATGGCGCTGCCAAATGGCTACAAAATAGATAAGATTGATGACATTTTGGCATTTTGAGACAATTTCTTTGGAAATCATTTGTGGACATACAAATTCCTACCTTAGCCTCAAGCAAGAAGCCTCAGGGTATCCTGATTGATGTGTTGAATACACCACAAAAGCTCTCTACATCAAGAAATACTAGGAAAAGGAGAGTGTACTTTTAAGGCTTGTCCCGCTAGGCATATTCTCGCAAAACAGTGTATTCATTCTTTATGGGGAAAATGTGCTAAAAGAACTAGCTTGCAAAACACCACCATTGTTACTGATCCCAAGATTCTGTAAAAGTACCTGTATGTTTCATGCTACGACGCATGTAGTTTCAATATAATAGTTGATGAAGCAATGTATGTATGTTGGAAGCATTCTAAAGAAAGATCAACAACTTCCACCAATGGTACCATATGCATAATATGCTTCCCAATAGAATATGAACACTTGGAACTTTATGATGTTATGGATAAACTGCAGGACCGCTGTCTATATCACAATACTGACTGTGGTTTTGTGGCCAGTGAGGGTGACTCTATGCCCTGTTTTGGTGAATATCTGGGGGATTTAACAAGCAAGCTGCCCCCCAATGAGAACATTGTTGAATGTGTCTTGAGGGACAAAAGACCTATGCCTAACAAACTTCTATATAGAATACATGTATGAAAATAAAGGGATCCCTTTAAATGTCTGTAAAAGCATTAAGGTAAACTTTGATAAATTAAAACAAATTGTTAGTGAATACACAAGATCGGATGCCCCTGATCTTACAAATTCTATAGTTACTGAAAATTCTAACACTGTTAGAGGTAATTAACAATGGTAGATTACAAATTAACTATTACATAAGACACTATGTGTTGTATTTGATAAAAAGATTACATAGACACAGCTATAAAACACTCCCTTATGGATATTAATAGCTTTAGTATCTGCCAGATCTCCGTCCTCTTAACATGGATTGCCGTTTACAGCACCCTTTCATACATATCCTGATGGGTCCATCTAACTGTGGTAAAAGTTATTTAGTCAAAAATATTTTTGAAAATGCTGCAATAACACTGTGACGCCCTCTAAACAATAATGTTTGGATAGACTCGTGTTGGCAGAAGATGCACAAAGAATTAGAGATCAAAATGCCACATGTTAAGTGTGTTTATGATAATGCCACCCACTTTTAATTATGTCAGTCCCCCCCCACCTTGTGAATCTGGTGATAGCAGATGACCTAATGGTAGAGGCCTGCGATAACTCAGAAAGTGAAAATATGTTCCCACAATATGTTCGCCATAGAAATGTGTCCATGCTCTATGTATCACAAAACTTATTTCAGAAGCTCTAGATCAATGAACCGTAATGCCTCACACATTGTATTATTTAAGTACCCCTTGATGAATTAGAGATCAGTGATCTGGGTAGGCGGATGTACCATTCCAAACTTAACATCTTTTTAGAAGCTTTTGAGGATGCCACACAAATGCCCTATGGCTATCTTTTAGTTGATTTAAAAGCAAACACTCGGGAGAATTATAGGCTGCAAGCAGGGTTTTATCTCCCAACTATCCTGCGGTATACATCAGTATAAAAACAGAAACCACAAAACACAGATGAATCATTCATGAGTAACGCTATCCATTTCCTAACATTTTTGGGCTTATGCGAAGAAACCTAGGTGTTACAGCTTCTGCTTAGTAGAGAAAAGCTCTTCTCTGTTCAGCCTCTGATGACTTGGTGAACACCAATCCTGTGATCTCCCTCAATATCCTTTAAGGCAAGGTACCACTATGCACCAAACAGTTACAGACTTTGAAAAGGAAAAGAGAGGTAATCAAGAAACTCAGCAACAAAATAACTATTCTTAAATGTAAAAGGAAATTGGTAAAACAGTTGGGGGGCTTTATAGGTAGTCTGCTGGGTATTACTATTCGACTAATCACTCCTCTTTTAACAAGCTATTAATGGATCATGCAGAGACGCATTATCTGGTCCCCAGTCATCAATGCAACATTCTAGGCCGTTCAACCCCTGAAGATGCTGAAATGACAGCTGTCTCGATCACCAGGAGGTGCATGAATGTGAGAAGCTGATTCTTTATAATGACATCCTACACAACTATTTAGGGTGAGCATGAACGCAGTACCCTGACTTTTAACGACCCTGAAATTGAAATTCCCTCCACAATCCTTGCACCACCACCACTGCCTACAAACACTGATGCACAGGCTCGTGAGGAGCTAGACAATATCAGTCTCTGTTATAAAAAGAATGCTGAACTACTGCTGCCCAAGTTGAGGGGTTCAAAAGACTTGGCTTCATGCACTTATAAAGGAGAGTTTGTGTACCGGGGCAAGACTGTAAACCTATCCAACCTCTTTGATTTAGTGTGGCCTTGATGCAGAGTCATGCCTTACCAAGACAGAAGCCCCCTAGAGGTTGGGACTTATTTATGAAGGCTGTTGCTGAACTTAAAGTGCCCTCCACAGTGGTAGGTAATGTCACCAACCGCGAACACCTGGACAATTTCAAGCTGGACTCACTAGCTCTGCACACCCCAACCTCGACACCTGTCGACAGACATCAGAGGATCTACACTTCACCATTTTATCCTCAAATGTCTCCTTTGGAAGATGACTAGAGTTTTCCAGAACCTCTGATTAAAAAGTACTTTTAACATGTCTGGCTGGTTACCTTTATAATGTAGATACATATACTTTTGTGTAATAAAGAAAGATATTAATTGACAACTGTAATAAAAGTGTTTTCACCATGTATCCTGATTTGTATAAGTAAATAAAAATATATATATATATTTTTTTTTTTAGTTTGTTACAGTTGGAAAACCAACTTTTCAAATATTGAAACTTAAGTACGTAATACAAAAGTGTAATACAAAACATAATTAATAATAAAATAGTTACATTACATCAATAAAATATAATCTGCTGTCACTCCTAGACTTCCTAATACTAATGGATAAATAAGTACAAGAGAAACCTACAGGTATCATTTTGCAAGGTGATTCAAATAACATTATATCTACTGTACATTTTCAAATTTCAGGCAGTACGATGTCCAAAAATTGCACAATCGCAATCTGAACCGTTAATCTCGGATTTGAAAACAATATATTCCATATTTGTTCATTATTTGTATGACTCTGTACAGTGAGTTTCTTCTCAAAACATTTCGCTCTTACATTGGCCAAAGCAGTACACTCAACTAACAGATGATGTTAGGTTTCTCTCTATTCTCTATTCAAGCAGAATCTTCAGTGATTTTGCTCTCTTGGGATCACTCGCCTTCTGCACAGAATATCTTTCATTTCATATTGATTTAATCTGAATTTTAATAATTTTCGCTTGTGTGCATATGATGGAAACTCTAATAGATATCCAGCTGTCACACCATACCTTTTAGAACCAAATGCCCCCGAGTTGAAATCCTTAACTTTAGAGCACATTGTCATGCTGCCAACCCAATCATATTCATAGATTTTTCTTTTCGCATGATCTGGGTTGGATTACAAAAGTTCAATTGTTACCGCAGCATTGGCTAAAGCATTTAATGTTTGGTGCTGCCACTTTCTTGATAGGCCATAATTGGAAAAGATCACATTTTGAGCTAGCGCATTCAAAAGTGATGGTTTCTCCAACCCTTCCAATAGTTTTCGCATGAGGGCACATCGTTTCCATAAGGCGTGAGAATATAGTGATGTTAAGCCTAATTCAAACCACAGTAATGCTAATGGAGTCCCAGGCGGTAATGCTAACACTCCTTTCCAATACTTTCCTTCCCAACCATCCCAAAACCGACGCTCTTGTGGGGCGAAAGCCTTAAACCCATATAATAAAATCCGGACTACCTTGGACTTGTAGAAAGATATAACATGCTTCAATATGAATTTTCCAAATTTTCTTAATAATATCTTTGACTGTGAAATTAAAGGATCTAACTTAGATTTAATTTCACACGAGTGAGTTTGAAGTGTTTTACGATATTCAATGAAAATTCCCAGATATTTATATCTTAGAACAACCGATAGTTAGCATTGATGAAGAAGTTATTTTAATCTCTGTTTTTTTTGGTTTTTTATTGCAAATTAAAATTTGTGATTTGGGGGTGTTCACCATTAGATTATTAGTCATTACGTAAGTTTCTAATTGGTTCAACATATTTTGCAATCCCATAGGTGTTTTGGAAAGTAACACCAAATCATCTGCATATAATAAATATGCTATTTTTTGCAGGCCAATGCGGGGCGCGTCAGTAATGCAGTTCGTTAATGTGGGTCCTAAATCCAAAATGAAAAAATTAAAAAGGAATGATGCAAGGGCACAACCCTGCTTTACCCCTCTATAAAATGGGATTTCAGGTGACAACTTGCCTTCCAAATTTAGTTTTACTCGCATTGAGGTGTTTGAATGTAATAATATTACCAAATTCATTAATGACGGAGGGCAATGATGTTGCTTGAGTTTGTCAACAAGTATTGACCTGTCTATAGAATCGAATGCCGATTTAAAGTCAATA
This sequence comes from Ambystoma mexicanum, assembly GCF_040938575.1. Classification (NCBI taxonomy): domain Eukaryota; kingdom Metazoa; phylum Chordata; class Amphibia; order Caudata; family Ambystomatidae; genus Ambystoma; species Ambystoma mexicanum. Next base: position 576,636,658 of record NC_090929.1, read on the forward strand.
AATCCCAAATATAAAGGTCCACCACTCTCGACTTGTTTTGATTGTATTATTGACAGTGCCATGATGTTAGGGATTGTTCCCATTTCTTTGACAAAACCAGCCTGTAGAGGATCCTTTAAGTTGCTATCAGACACCCATTTATTAAGTTCTTTCAAAATAATTCTACAAAATATTTTGCTAGGGGCATCTAACAGTGAGATCGGGCGATAACTCAACGGCGATTGACGATCTCCTTTCTTGTATATTGGTATCGTACATGCTTCAGTCCAAAATTTTGGCAATTTTTGATGTCGGTTAATGGCTGAATATATTTTGAACAAAATCGATCCCTAGAGTTCTAAGTGTTTTTTCATCATATGATTAGAAATGCCATCAGGACCCACGGCACGCGAATTGCTTGAGGACATGATTAGTTGTTTTATTTCAGCCAAGTCCAAATGTAGCCAAAACTTTGGATTTTTCTGAAGTACAGTCAAAAGCTGAGAATCGGAGGATGGGGCATATACTTGTTCGAAGTGGTTCACCCACTGATGTGCCTCTACTACTGCAGTTTGCATATCCATTTGGTGGTAACTTGTGGCATGATTTAATAATGCCCACATTTTGGATATATTTTTTTGTGCTAACGCAGTTAACATGCACAAGCCATCCCTTTGGTATAGAGTTGCTCGGTACTCCTTGCACCAATTGTTGTATGTTGAGCGAGCCCTTTTGCTGAGAACCACACGAACGGATGGAGGATGCTTTGATAACCGTCTCAATTCAGCTCGATATGCGGTCCTCCTAATATGGAGGGACCTATCAAACCTATGTAAATTAACCTTTTTTTTCAACTTGCCAGTATTTGATTGGCTCAAGACCTGCATTGCATTGCTGTAAAATAGACCCATATCTGTTGTTTGTGAAAAGCTATTATTATCAGAATCAGAAAGAATTTGATTGAAATGAATCAAGGCATTCTCCTTCCATCAAAGGCTGTTCCCAGCACAATTAACCACTAAACAACCATTTGCTGCGCCCTTCGGCTTATCATCCTTAGATCTTAACCTGAGTGGCCACCTGACACATAGCAAACCATGGTCGCTCGCTGTTGACTGTGACACCTGAAAAGTTTGCATCTTACACCATAATTCATGATTCACGTATACATAGTCAATTGTTGATGAGGAGCTACCCCTATGCCAGGTTGGTGACGACGGTACATCTAGACGAATGGCCCCATTCAACATATATACATTTCTAAATGAGACTAGAGAGTTCCATCGCACCAACCTCTCATCTTGCCGCTTGTCATTTTTTGCAAAGCAATTCAAATTCAAATCTCCTGCCAAAATGAGGTGAGTAACATTTTTATCTTCATCCACCATGTTTAACAACACATTCAAGTCCTTAAACAGCAAATCAATGGATATTGCTACGGGGTTCCAATAAATGTTGCAGATGGCATAGACGTCCCCACAAATAACAGCCCTAACAAGTAGCATATAAGGATTTGGAGCTGCCCACAATTTGGAGGAGACATCCAGGCCTTCTTTTAATGCTATTATTAAACCTTCAGATGGCCTACCTACTGAGGACCTTAAGGCTGGAATGTGATGGACTTGATGTTCCGCCCAAATTGGGGGTGATGTTAACCAAGATTCTTGAAGAAGGATTATATCAAGCTTGTTTACCCCACTATCATCATTATTCAGGAGATGCTTATGCCATCGAGTATTCCAGCTGACTAATTAGAGGGAATGTTGATTAAAGGAATTGCTTAGTTAATGCTGATTTAGATTGTAGTTACAAGCACAGGACACTCCTCCTTGCCTCACTTTTGTAGTGTTTGAATCAGATGAAAGTGAAGTTTTAGACTGCATCACGTTATCTATACCATTAGGTGCTACTTCACTTACCATGCTATTTGTTTCTACACTCGGTTTAAAACCCAGATCAAACAACTGGGTCTTTGCTTGACAAATCAAGTTTTGAATCGCTCTAGATTGTATCCAAATTCTAACTGCATTCAGGTTCTGCTTGGACACCAAGGTTAGGTCAGCTGATGTAATATCTTCTAATGGTTGAACATCAGAAATAATTGCTAGAATGGCTCTTCGATTTAAGTCATACTGGATGCAGGGAGCCGGTCTGCAATTAAGGATCAAGGAGCATAAGGTTGGTCGCGTTCAGCTGTTTAAAGATCTCTTGATCTCTTGTTTCCCAGGTAAAGAGCTCAAAGGAGCTAATTCCTTGCCTTTCCTGTCTATACCCAGGTCACTTAGTGCATTCTTGATGAGTGAAAGCACTGTGTTTGACAGATCACCATGAATATTCACCTGGCTAGGCACAAATGGCTTTGTATTACTCATGGTATTGTCAGATATTGGTTGAATGTTATTACTGCTAATTAAAGTTGGACACAAAGTGGGCCCTGCCAAGTCTGTAACCTTATCACTACATGCATTAGTAGACATCTCAGATTGCTTCATTGCACTCGCGGGTGTAACAGACTCTTTATTTAATGAACCCCGTGGGACAACAGGAGCTCCCAGCATCAAGAGCAGAAGGTTGTGACCCTGCATATAATCGTCTACATCCTTCCTTATTTCCGCTCTATGTCGCATCGCCTCCTCTGAGCTAGATGCTATAGACACTTTACTTGCACTGGACTGTTTACTTCCAGTTGTTAGTGATAATTTGGATGGCTCGACTTTTGTATAATCTCATTCAACAAGGCATCTAATGGGGGATACTCTTCCCTCTTCCCACCATTGGATTCTTTGCTAGTCCTTTTTAGTTTAGCTTGATTTAACAGCATATATTTTTTTTATGCCATTAGAGGTATTCACACTTAGAGTTTTTTTTGTCACAGATGGTGTCGAAATAGCATTCACAAAACGCTTAGCAGTGCCTCTTCCTATACTTTTGGGTGTAGGTTGGTTTTTAGTGAGTTTCGTCTGAGCCTTCCTTTTAACAATGTTGCTGTGCACCTGCTTTTTCAAACCATCAACCCCTTTTCTCAATGTGGTTACTTTTTTAGTATCACCATTAAAAATTGCATAAACCTTTTGAGTGGATGCTAAGTTCAATTATTGACCATGCTCAGATGGAGATTTACTTGTGATCTGCCTCTTTGATTGTCTAGATTCAGGTGCCGCAACCACCTCACATATAACAGATTCAATGTGAGGTAGAAAGCTCCTATATCACTGATTTCCATGACTGCTTGCAGGTGAACATGACAATTTTGATGAACTAACTTCTGAATTTGTTTGTGAGGTATCAGAACACCTTTGTGTACTCCCCCACCCCTTGAAACTGGCCTTAAGGTTCTTCATCACATTTTCCTGAGTCTTGACTTTTTGATCTAAGGCGCATAATAAATCTCTTAATGAGTAAACTTCCAAATTTAGCGCTTGTAGCGTAATATTAGACTGTGGAAAGGACTGCGTATTCAAGTCAATGTGCGTGCTAGTACCACATGAGTGCATCACAGGGCAAGGAGTAGTGTTCATGCCCAGGATGCCCACGCATGGACCAGCACTTCCTGATTCAATCGAAACCTCATCAAAACTTTCGGAGGCATCTGTAAACATTATTGGTGTGCTAGACAGATTCTCTGTCATACATTTGTCTGAAAACGCCAATCCATTCATGTCTAGGTCAATGACTGCAGCATCCCCCCTATTTTTGTCGATGTCATTGTAGTAATGGGGGGTATCGCCTCAGGAGTTAATGTGCCCAACAAGGCCGTGTCAGAGATGGATTGGTTATGCGGAAGGACATTGTGGCATACACAAGTAGACACATGAGTCACTGCTGTGACTGGGATGGAATAGGCAGAGTCAGACATAGGGCTTGCTCTTGAGGGATCCATTCTATAAGTACCACCAATCATCTGGATCTGATTCGTGTCCATTGCCCTCTTTGCCCTATGAGCTGACAATGAGCCACTGCAGAACATTCGTATATATCCCCATTCACCATCAACCCTTTTTTTTCCGTACTCCTAACCGGAGTTAAGTTTGCCTGTTGTACTGACATATCTATGCCATTATAATAGGCTGTAGTCAAAGGAGATGGAATTTTAGGGGGCGCACCAGTTTTGGAGGATCTAGTTAACATAGTTCCTTGTTCAGTTTGCTATACTTTTGCTGCTGAAGAAAAGCACCACCTCTCCTGGGCACGTTATTCCTCGTTGTGCGCGCACCAGTCATTTATGCTTTTGTCCTCAATCTAACGTAGTGTGACTTCACTCGATCGGTGACACACTTCGTGTGTGTGAATGTACAGCAGCCGGGATCAAAGGGACTAGCCCCGCAGTCTCCCGCCGCACCCTGCTGTTGAGTCACGCAGAATACACTTCACACGTGCCGAAGCTCAGAGCGGTTATTGCCGAAGGGAAATGCTGTGCTAAATCGCGGCCGGGATCAAAGGGACTAGCCCCGCAGTCTCCCGCCGCTCGCTGGATTCGTGTGCACAAGCAGGGTAAAGCAGTACAATAATGTTTTAAATACCGTCTTCTCCGTTGACTCCAATCTGTTGTGTGAATCGACAGACCTCAGCAGCCTCCGCTCACGAATATCACACTTCTCCTCACTTTTGGCTCGCATTCGCAAGCCACAGAGCTTTTAGCAGCAGCACTGCCTCCTGGGAGATCTGATAAAAGGGCCAGCAGACTCCACCCAAGATCACACTTCTCCTCACTTTTCGCTCCGCATTCGCAAGCCACTGAGCTTTTAGCTGCAGCACTGCCTTCTGGGAGATCTGATTAAAGGGCCAGCAGACTCCACCGAAGATCACACTTCTCCTCACTTTTTTGAAAATAAGTTTGTCGATTTGCAATCAACAACATGATCACCACCTAAGAACTCTCACATTTTAAAAGTGTAATATTATATTGTGTGTAATGAAAAATGATCGCCCACACTTTACAATGTGTACACCAAACCCATATTCAACCATCTAGATATCCTCGGAATCTCCTACCCAATTATGCCAATGATATGCAAATCCTCATCCTTCTTACTGGTGACTACCCCACAGACTCCCTACGAATAAACACCATCTATGAAACCATCCAGTCCTGGATGGCCGCACATAGCCTCTGCCTCAATGATGAGAAAACTGAGAAAACTGAGCTCCTCATTACTGGTCCCCCTGCCCGCTTGGCCAAATTTCACAAGGTATATAAAAGGTTCACCATTGATGGCCACAAGATCCTGGGGGCCTCCTCTGTCAAAACCCTATGAGTATATCTGGACTCCTCACTTACCATGACCCACCAGGTTAACCACATCACCTCCTCCTCCGGGTATGCCACCAAACCTATCAACGCCAACACACCTTTCTTCTTCTCCCAGAACCACCTCGAAATTGCCTGTGCACTTATAGGATCCAAACTGGACTATTGCCACTCCTTACTCTGTGGTACTTCAGAAAAATCTTACATAAACTTCAAACAATCCAAAACAATGCCCTCCGGACTGCACTAGACATTGGCAGACATGCTCACATATCGGATGCTAGAAAGTCTGTCCACTGCCTTCTGGTTAAGGACAGAATTAATTTCAAGACATTATCAATCACCCACCAATGCATCGCCAATGAGGCCCCCAGTACCTTACCAACACAATCAAAAAACGCTCTTCAACTAGACCGGTCAGAACAGTCTACAAACACTGTCTTATCATACGTTTCAAAAGGAAAAGAGTGAGAGGGACAAGCTTCCTATCCCGTGCACTGTCTCTCTGAAACAAGCCCACCCCCCATCTGTTAGATCAACCATCCTACCACAACTTCAGGAAATATTGTAAAACATTTCTCTTCAACTGAGATCTCTTTGCTCTTCTGCACCTCTCCAGTTTCCTCCTCTCTCTCTCCTGCTTCTGTAACTAGCGCCTAATGCCACTGGGTAATGTTCCCTTCTTATAAATATCTCAAATAAATAAATAAATACATCTCTCCCATTTTAGGAATGTAATAATAAATTACGTGTCGAAGCACCTGTTGGTGTGTAATAAAGAGTGAGGAACGTAGATTTAAGGTTTTCATGACGTAAGGCTCAAATGAAGTGTTTTTACAATGTAGCCTGATATGTATATGTACATTAAAATATGTTTTTTGTAAATATGTTTGTCGATTTAAAATAAACAAAATGATCACCACCTATGATCTCTCCCGTTCTGAAAATGTAATATCATATTGCGTCTAAAAGTACATGTTGATATGTAATAAAGAGTGATGAACATTGATTTAAGGTTTAAAATCTGTTTAGCTCAAACAAGGTGTTTTCACCATGCAGCCTGATTTGCATATCTATATTAAACGATTGTTTTTATTTGTAAATATATTTGTCTAGGTGGAATAAACTAAACGAGGACTACCTCTCCCATTTAAAAATACAATGTAATATCGTATTAAGTGAAATAACAAATGATAAATAATGATTTATTTTAAAATGTGCATCCCTTGAATATATCTGATACCAAATGTATATAAAACATGTTTAATACATATTCCCATGTAAAATGTGCTGCCCCTATGTGATAAACCATGATGAACATTGATGGTGGCTTATGGGTTAAAACTGAGTTACACTTTCATTATACATCTGCCCTTGTAGATAAAAGGCCACACTTTTTATTATATATTTGTAATCTTTTGGGTGTGACATGCCTTTAAAACAAATTACCTTGAAGAAGGGGTAGGACTAATGATGTATGGTCAAGGTCATACCAAAAGGGGGCATGGCCAACTGTTACATTAGGCAAACCACACCCTTGTGTGTTTGATGGAAGGTAAACCAATATACTACTTAAATTATTGTTTTAAGCTTTGAAGAAAAAACCTAAAAAATGTGTAATAAATTTCATGCACATACATGTATGAGTTAAACTGCAGAATTGAGTGTTGTAAGACTGCTAACACTCGATTGAACTATTCAACATATGGATTGTTGTGTCGACTGTGGCTGAAGTGCACCCCTACTGCTCACTGATTGCTCATCCTTCAGATTTCTGGGGACACGCGCCAGCTGGCATGCAACCGGAGCTGATCATGGAAAAAGTGTGGCATGAAAAGGGGATCTCCGATTCTCTCACGGCCACAGTGGTCTTTCACTAAAATGAGGGACCTGGAAGGAAAACGCATAATGTCCTTTCAGCATTCCTGTGCGGACAGGGTGCTGGATGGAACTATCCCACTTATTGTTGTGAACCCCTTTTCATTTATTTTTTTTACATAATGCCAGCGTTGTTATACTAGCTTGTTATGTGATGTTGCATTATGTAATGCTTTGTTATGTCATTAAACATGCTGCTTTGCACAATGCTGGCAAGTACTCGGCGTGGCTGGAAGGCAGAATGGAGCAGTACACAAATCACCCAAATAAATAAATAATAGACATAAGCAGCACTCAGTTCTTGAAAAGGGATATAACACCCAATGTAGGCCTGCAAATGAAAGCTGGTAAGCAATCCCTGTTGGACCTAAGATCACCCTGCTGCCCTACGTTAACATGACATGGTGAGTGCAACCAAGGTGGAGCAGTGTAGACAAAGCTCAATTAAGCAAACTAGCTCCCAGGAGTCCCCAGCCTCTGCCCAAGAAAGATCCAGCCTCCCAAATGAATGTACCATCCCTATGAAGCTTTTAGGTGGCCACAAAAACATCCAGACAGCCAAGTCTGGGGTATTGCTCCCAGTGGGGGGACGGTTTCTTTCCTGCGTTGCTGCTTGTACACCCTTTCAGTTACTAACCGTTTATGCAATAGAAAGTAAGATGAAAGGTGTTTGCTCTCCTGTTCCCCTGTGCATTGTTGCCACTCACTCACAATAGGGACAGTACCTGGCTACAAAGCCTGACCACCCCCTAGCCAATGATATACTCACATAATTTGCTATGGTGCTGGTGATTTAACAGAGATGCACCCCTCCACCCCCCTAGTGAAATATTCCCAGAAGGGCGACCCACGCCAGGAGCGACAAATCCTAAGGTCTGTGTCGCGCCGTTAGCAGAAAGTAAAATGGAAATGTTAATGTTGTGCTTTACAAGTGCTGTTTAGGAAATATAACAAATGTCAAAAACAAATAAACCTGCACACTATCCTGTAACGTCAATTGTCTTAAGGCACACACAAATGTGTGTAGGTGCATTCCAATATTACACACACACAAACCTCCATAATGTGTCAAGTAACAACCTTGTGACTCAAAGCAGCTGTGCAGATATACTCCTACAACACATTCTCATATGACTCCTGGGATCTTCATAACTCTACTTTTTTCCCATAGTCGCTGATAAAGGGTTCACCCTGCTGCCATCTTTAATGCAAGGAGGGGACCACAGTACAGGTAAGAAGGTACACAGGGAGGGAGTCACTGGGTGATGACTCAAGTTGGAATTTACAAATGAGGGAACTTACAAATCAACTACTACTCACCCTCATAAGGTTTCTTTTTGAACTAATTATGTTTGTACATCTCTTCTACAAGTATGCTCCTCTTTAATTGTACTATGGGTAAAGCTTTGGTGCTTTTATATTTGACTGCACACTGCAATTGAACTATGTCAATCCATTTAAGAACTTCTGCATTTATTCACTGACCCCTTCCTTTATTTGGGCAATTCTACATTTAGGACATATAATGTGGAATTTCTGTTAATAGATTTGCGATCAACCAATCGGGTTTCTCGATTTGGAGGCTTTACCTAGTGGTAAAAGCGTACACCCTGACCAGACTCTTGGCTGCTCTCGGTCTCCCTCGTTCTTCTGCTGCCTCTTGCCTGACTCCCTCTTACATCGCCATCACTGAAGGCAAAATAAATACACATTCTTGTCCAGTGTCACAACACACTTAAGTAGCCACCTCAGTTTCATCACAGCTGCAACATGAATCGAATAGGGGATCCAGCTGGAGCCCTGACCACAATTTATATGGAAGCCATCTTAGTTGTTTTCCCCTCTAAATAATGGATCTGTCACCCTAAATTTTACCTGGGGCTGTGAATTGAGATACAGCTCTCGAGGGAGGCCTGTAGAAGTTGGAAATGGCAGTCAGCCTTTAGTAATGGCCCTCAATTTATTCTGGCTATAACCTTGGGCTGGAAGGTACATGTCAGCCGATAGGCTTTACTTACATATTCTATTTCAAGTACATTATGGTTCTTCATGCCAAATTCCTCTTACTTGTTAGCACTGTAATGCGTACTATAATTTTAAAGGTACTCAATTCATGCATCTTAGAAGGACAAATGACTGAGTAGGCCATGTTGGGAGTAGAATATACCTCTTGCAGGTCGAATGAAGATGATGGCAACAAGCACTTTACTCGCTTTTGCAAGACATTGTTAACACACTTCTGTCACAGAGCTTTTCCAGATAATGATCAGAATGTTGAAATGGTTTATCTAGATGTGTCATACCTTAACAGTTTGATAGGCACCTAGATAAAAGGGCTTCACAAATGTATTCATTTGAACGTCAAACTACCTGAATTTCAGGTGATTTGAAAGGTATGGACCAAGGGGGACCTTGTCAAAAGTGCCACATACAAAGTGCATACCTTCTGGCTATATAAAAAGCGATGTGGTTGAACTTCATGTAGCCTTCGGCAGCTTTCAGAGAGGTAGAAGCTTTTGCGGAGGCAAGCTTTGGATAATTTGTAAAGTGATGATACTGTTGGAGTAGTAGGTTAGGAGAAATGATTAGGAAGGTGGTAATGGTGTGAGCGTTTGGACATTCTTATTTAAAAGAAAGATGCTAAGCATTTTCTTATATTTTCTGATTGTGTGATGTGACACAGTCAGTTATTCTTTTTCTTTTTTCTATTGTGCAATTTTTGTTAATACAAACCTTATACACATTAAAAGCCAATTCATATTAAAAAATCCATGTACAGATACAAATATATAAAAAAGTTAAAACCATGTAGCTCATTAAACACATATACATAATTCAATAATACAGTAAATGAATTCCTATTTAAATCCATGATATTGAGTTACATTATACTTCATCCATAGTTCGCTTATTGTTCAAAAGCCCTTCTACATCTTCCTTCACATCAGGAATCTTAGAGACCTTAGTTTACAAAGTTCCTAGAGACCGATCATATACCATTAAGACCAACAACACAACACAATATTTCCTTAAATCGCAACCATCAAAGTATCTGAGAGATTGTGATTGTGGCTTTTCTCAATTCTCAACATTTTCCTGATTATTAAATGTTAATGGAACATCCTGAGCATTAAGTAGGTCTATTACTATTTTCCATATATAATAAACAGCTGCCATAATAAACACAGATTCAGCAACAAAAATGGTGCTCCAAAATTGATTGCCCTCCCTCTGAGAGGAGTTAACTATAAACTGTGAATAATCCTTGGTGTAAAACCGATGCACCTTTCGACATTGGGTCAGCAAATGGTATGAGGTTTCAATCTTCAGCCCACACAGTCGGCAGACATGCTTCTCTCGTGGTATATTTTTCCACCTGCCTGTGTGTTCCAAAGAAGGTAATACATGCATACGCAAATACGTAATACATTTCCGAAATGCCTTAGTACAAGATTTGATCAAGTAGCTACATGGGAGAAAACCTCTTAGCCCCTCGTTGCAATATTCTGAATACATCTGCTTAATCGCCAATCGATCCAGATTATTACAAATCTCCAACTTCTTTAAGAGAGAACAACCATATCTTCAAGCTGTATGTTTAAAGTGGCTAGGTGGGCAAGAGCCGTATTCCTCAATTATATTAAGAATTCATTTTTACAATCCGATCTATCCAAAAAGTAATAATAGAGGGTGTACGGTACCTCAACAGTTTGATTAATCACAATATATAAGATACATCATCGTATTAATCAACACATTTCTATAGATTCTACACCTAGCTCACACCTTAAGGCTTCTACCGGTATTGAATGAGGAACTTCTAAGATGAATCTCAATATTTTCCCTCTAGTTAATCCATCCAGGTGGTCCGGCCTTCAATACTGCTAGTCCATTCAGGATGGCAGGAACAATACTCTTAGTGTACAGAGCAATTTGGCCTTCAATATTATTCCCACACTTGAGGCACATAAAATTTTTATAGATAAGCCATTTTTTTAAGATCTTTGAGTGGACATGGTTACCATAGAATTCAATCGATGGGGAATTGCAAATTGGGAATTCTAGGTAGATATACAGATCGACAATGTCCAGAGGAACCTTTTATGAGTATTTTTCTTATGGCTACTGCCTATAATCATAATTTTGGTTTTCTAAACATTCATCTGTAAATTATTCTGCTTGGAGTAATTGACGAGAGAAGATATGGATCATTGTAAACCAATAGGTGTTAGGTGTAGGAGAATGGTGTTGTTATCATAGCTAAGCCACGGTAATTTAATTAAGCCTAATTTTGGAGGAAAGTTTCTAGTAGCCAGTATCACTTTGCCTTTATCACTCACGCATACAATATACAATAGAGGAGCAAGGGAGCATCCTTCTCTAACAACCATGTTGATTGGGATGTCAGAAGAAACCACACCCTCTTGTCTCAAGCATATGATGACACTATTCTCAGAACATAGAAGCATTATGAAATATAACATTGAGCAATATATGCCCCAACAATGTAACTTAGACCAAAGCTTAGGGCGAGACACCATGTTGAATGCCCTGCTGCAGTCTATAAAGCACAAATATAATGTGTCCTTCGGAGTTCTCTTACACTCAGATATCACATATTGCAGAGCACAGATGTTGCGCAAGGTGTTGTAGACCTTATTAAACCCTGACTGGAAAGGGGACAATAGCCAGGTGTTTTGTGACCACCTTGACGCTATTTTAAAACAATCTATTTGCAGGAGACGATAATTAGCAGGGTCTGCTCTGTATCACCTTTTGTAAACTGGAATCAAAATCGAGCACCTCCAACTCATAGACATTTTAACTTCTCTCAGTATCTTATCAAACATCTGTTCCAATATATAAGCCTATAATTAGGGATTTGCCTTTAATACCGCATTCGATAAAGTGTCAGGGCCCGGGGCACAGGAATTTTTCATTGATTTAATAATAATAGCAATGTTATCCAGTGACAAGCCTTCAATAAATTCATGCGAAGTATCATATTTATGCTCTATATCATATTGAAGAGCTATGTCATAGAACATTTTCCTGATATTTATTTATTTATTTATTTATTTATATTTATATAGCGTGCAAGCAGCCCAAGGGCATAGAGGCGCTGTTACTTGCATGAGCTTAGTTACAGAGGTACAGGCGTGGTAGCAGTAAATGGCACATTGTACACAAACATAGACATAGATATCATTACAGTTTATTGGATTGGTCATTACATCTTAAGCAGTGGGTCCTATGGTTGGTTTTCATGCCACTATGAGGGACCTTATGAGAAGAGGATGGTTTTCATTGCTTTACGGAAAGCAAGGAGGGAGGCCTCACTTTGGATAGTGGGAGGTAAGGCATTCCAGTGAGTAGGTGCAAGATATGGGAAGCTAGATCCGCCCGCTCTAGCTCTTTTTACTAGTGGCACACAGAGCATGTTGGTATAGGGTGATCTGGTTGGTCTTGTAGAGGCGACGGGGTGGATTCTTTGCGAGAGGTAGTCAGGAGCAGTGAGATGGATGCACTTGTGTGTCAATGTCAGAGCTTTGAACACAATTCTCTCCTTTATTGGGAGCCAGTGGGCTAGTTTTCTGGCCTCCGAGATGTGGTCTTTTTTAGCAATGCCTTGGGCTGCACGGAGAGCACTATTCTGGATGACTTGTAGCCTCTCCAGGTTTTTTTTTGATGTTCCTAGAAAGAGTACATTGCAGTAGTCTAGCCTGGAGCTGGTGATGGCTCTGGCTATGTTTGTGCAGTTGTCTTTGGAGAGAAAAGGCCTAACTGCGTTGATAAATTCAGCATGATATGCAGCTGAGGAGGCAATTGCGTTGACTTGTCTGTCCATAGATAGGTTGGAGTCCAAATAGACTCCAAGATTTTTGTCTGAGTCTGAGACAGGCATTTGGATGGAGTCGATGGTGAAGTGACTAAATTGGGAGTCAAGATTTTTAAGCGTGCCGGGGGAACCTACCAGTAGGAGTTCTGTCTTGTCAGAGTTGAAGCAGTATACTAGAATGAGACAACTGACTACCCCGCTCAAAGTCGATGCATTTTACCAACTGCAGATCATCATGGGTCATTTACGGAATAAAATGCCCCTGTAATTTGATTTATATAGGAAAAACCAAGAGATGCATCAAACAACGCATCTGCGAGCATAAATCTTGTCTGAAGAATAAGGTGCCTAATAAACCTCTAGTTGCACACACTGACATCTTTTGGTTTGTGTTACAAACGATCCCTGCAACAGAGAGAGGGGTGAACAGAGAAATGCTACTTAGCCTCAGTGAACAACAGTGGATTTACTCCCTCAACACGGTCACTATGGGTCTTAACACAGCTGTTGAATGGAACTCTCTTGTTACCCTCGCATAAGGTGGATGCAACATCTAACCACATGAAGAAAAGTGAGGTGCAGTGTCATTCCCCCACATGTCAGGTACTCACGGTATCAGGTTCCGGTATATACCATAGCACAAACAAAGGCCTTGTGACCCATATTATTTTGACCTTGAGGTGCTGTTTTTGGTTCTTGGGCCCCTGTTTAAAACAGGTTCGCCACCATGACTTCACGTTGTCACGCTATCATTGATTGGTTTTCCGAACTTATAAAAAATCTTCTGCTGCCCCTTTAAATTCTCTTCTGTCCCGCTCACAGGGACCAGTTTAAAAAGATCAGTGTTTACGCAATGGTATTCGACCGCTGGAACGCGACTGATCGGATCCCGGAGTTCACACAGAAATAAGGCAAGCCGTGTGTAGAGTGGGATACTGTTGCTCCTTGCCGGTTTTTCGTTTTCCGTGTTTCGTTGTGACGAGTCAGGGCCCACTATGGCCAAGGTCGGAGATGCGGTTTGCGTGCCTCTGAAAAGATTAGTTACACCAGTTAAGGATACCCATTCGAATTTTGAAGGAAGTCTTGTAAAAGTAGCTGCCCCCACAGTTATGCTTTTAACCAAATGCTAGAAATTATAGTGTGAGGCAACAAGTGTTTCCTAATGTTGGGATTATGTTCTATCAAATATTACCAGAAATAGTGCATCATTAAGGTGCCTAGTAAAAACATCTTAAGACCCAGTTTTGTCTGTGTGTTCTCATAGGCAATAATCGATTGAGGCGGACCCACACACGCAATTTGTGGCGGGTCAAAGGGCTGTCACCTATGAATGTATGCAGCTGATTTCACAAAAGGCTGCGGTTGACAAAGGCTAATAACAAGCAGGAATAAATTAAGTGTTTGTTCCATTGGTGTTCCACTGGTGTTGTTTGACAGCAATTTATTTGGCTGCAATTCTCAAACTCATGAGGCCCTTTCTACGAACAAAACTACTATGAGAATAGGCATGAAGAAGCACGAATTATGTGTACAATGTTTAATAAGTAAATAGAGCTAAGACTGAATGGCCAGTAGTAAAGCTATTTTGAATGGTGTTCAAAATGAATTACATAAGGATACGATCTCCTTGTTCATTATATAAAACAGGTTCCAAACTCAGTCTGGGATGCCTGAATGAACCAGAGTTGATCTGTGAATACTCGGCGATAGGAATAATGAACTGTCACGGACATGAATGAGCCGTTGTTTTGAGCTCATGTCCATCCATGATGTAAGTAAAGGTTTGGTGATATATATGTTGAGAAAGATGTTACTCGTGTATACTGTTTGGATAAAATATATGTAAAAACAGTAGAATTACAAGTAAGAGCATGAAGTATTTAGCATATTCGAAAATCTTTTGAGGGAATGAACCATCGACGTTTATAAACTTGTGTATGTTTGTTTTTAGATATTGCTAAACCTGTTACGGGGTATTTGAAAGAGGTTTCCATCACTTGAAAAGAAATTGTCTGTCCTGAAGAAGGCCGCGGAAAACCATTGGGCATAGAGACACTAGGGATAGTGTTTTAATCTCCTAAAAAGGCCGAAACATGTCGACACATGACAACAGACTTATGAATTGATGAAGTCTGGTATCTTTAAACTGCTTAAGTGAATATAGTTGTTTTCATCAATGCAATCAACCCCCTACAGATGATACTGTTTTTAAGAATAGATTGAGAAGATCATGTATTACTGATTTGTTTCATATATATGTTATCTTGCTCTCTCTCTTTTTTAATTTTTCTAAATTGATCTTAAAAAAGAAATACATTTGTATGGACTCATTTAAGAATGGTAAAGCAGTTCCATGTATTGTATATGGGCTTGAGTCACAATTGCCATGGGAGTCAGGAGTCTTTGATCGGTTAGAAGGCAAATTTTGGAAAACAATTTTACAGCTCCCACACGGATCCCGATAGTATGGGTGCGTTATGAACTAGACCTCACCTCCCTGAATGCTCAATACCAATGGAGAACTTGTGCCCTTCTTCGGAAATGTTTGTTGCACCATCGAGAACATAATGTTCTACAATTTCTGTTGAATTATATTTTTCACACCACACATCAGTTTGTTAAGCAGTGGTTACATGCCATCTATTTCACCTTAGTAGAAGTAGATGTGTCGCTTAACATGCTTTTGACAAATCCAAACAAGGTAAAACACCTAATTTATTGTAATGATTGGATTAAGACTCGCACTAAATGTCTTCAATATAAAACTGCAATACCTGGAAAATTCAGACACAAGAGGTTGGGTTATATAGAACCATATCTCCTCAAGTTCCCCTGCAAGAAAATACGATCAGGCTTTTTGAGAATGCATATGAATCTATGGCATACACGTGAATTCTTGGCCCAACGCAAATGTTCCAAGGGGGCTGTAACCTTTTGCAGGTTTTGTCTTGATATCAAAACTACAGAAACTTTGGAACACATACTTTCGTTATGTCCAGCTCTAGGACAAGAACGCCTGAAATTGTTCTCATGCCATTGCACTCATCTGGGGAATTTGGACTCAGTAGAAAGATGGTGCACATTATTGTGCACGACAAACGTCTCCCTTCAAATTGCAATTGTTAATTTTCTCTATGCAGTGAATTTGACCTGTTAAAGAATTCTTTTCCAGTGTTTTGTTTTCCATTGCTTTTCTGTTTATCTGGTGTGTGGGGAGCGTTACATTTCTTAACCTGTTGTCAGATGTTTTATAATAATTGAACATTTTTCTCTACCTCGTCTTTTAATGTTTGCTAAGTGTTCAAGCTTATACTCGTTATTTCAATAATCATGAAGAGTTTCCTGTATACTTTATCTTTTGATCAATTGAATGTAAAGTTTTATATTGAAAAGTTGATTTATTTCAACAACATCAATAAAAAAAATGTAAAAAAAAATTGTAATGTTTTAATGTTTTTTGAGTGTACATAAGCGGGATGGTTCTCTTTCCTCCCAAGAGTATGTGGCTTGTGTCACACTAATCTTGCTCACCTATTTAGAAGGTGGAAGCAATAATTTAGACAATATTGTAGATCACCAAACCTAGCCTGCATCGACATTGAGCGGAGTAGACAGTTGTCTCGTTCTAGTATACTGCTTCAGTTTCTTTTCTCCCGTTTTGAGATACTGACCCCCCTAAAACAAAGAATGTTGGCATATTACCTTTGTATAGGTAACTTGTCAGAGTTGAGACATTGTCCATTGTCTACCATCCAGGCTTGGATGGTGTTGTAGAGGTTGTTAAGGGTCAAAGAGTCAGTGTCATAGTTGCCGGTGAGGAGGATCTGGGTATCGTCCGCCTAGTTAGTGTAGGAGATACCCATAGCGTCGAGGATGAGGAAGAGGAGTTGTGTGAAGATGTTGTAGAGGGTGGGGGAGAGGCATGAGCCTTGGGGCACACCACATAGTATGATGGTGGGTGAGGCAGAAGCTAAGTCAGAGAATACTTGCATGGTTCTTTCTTGTAGGAAGGAGGTGATCCATGCTCTGGCGTCCGGGGAGAACTTGGCAGTGGAGGAGAGGTGATGGCATAGGACGTCATGATCTACGAGATCGAACGCCGCAGATAGGTCAAGAAGTAGGAGAAGTGCTGGTTAGCCCATGTCTCTGGCATCGTCCATCTGGTTTTTCAGATCAAGTAGGGCGGTTTCAGTCCCATGACTGGGGCGGAAGCCAGAT
Source organism: Ambystoma mexicanum (assembly GCF_040938575.1). NCBI lineage: Eukaryota > Metazoa > Chordata > Amphibia > Caudata > Ambystomatidae > Ambystoma > Ambystoma mexicanum. The sequence goes on from NC_090929.1 coordinate 576,653,820, forward strand.
TGCAGGAGTTTGTTCTCGTCGATGAAGTGCTGAACCTGCAGGTAGGCTGCTTTGTCCAGTATTTTGAGGAGGAAAGGGACAGTGGTGATGGGTCTATAGTTGTTGGGGGAGGTGGGATCGAGAGTTGTTTTTTTTAGAAGTGGGCGGGCCCATTCTTCCTTAAGGGAGGCGGGGACTTTCACTGTTGCAAAGGAGGCATCGACGAAGGCTGTCAGGAAGGGAGCTAGAGGGTTTGATATTCCTCATTATATTAATGATGTCTTTTTCCTGTAAGGATTTGAAGGAGAAGGATTGGGGGGGTCAGAGTTTGGTGGTGGGACCGGGATATGGTATTAGGTACGGCTTGTTTAGTAGCTAGTATTTTGCTTTGGAGAAGGTTCAGTTTGGTTTGCATGGCTGTTTGAATTTCGTCGCACCAGGCTTTGTCTTTGGTAAAGTTCTGGGGGGTGGGCGTGGGAGTTTGTAGCTCCCAGAAAATGGCGAAGATTTCTTTTGTGCTAGATTGGGCTTCCGAGATTATGGATTCAAAAGATTTGGCTTTTGCTTGGGTGATTGCTTTTTTGTAAACCGTAGATCGGGATTTAAAGATCAGCTTATCTTTGTCAGTGTGGGACGTTTGCCACTGTGTAAGAGCTGCCTTTTCTTCATTCCAGAGTGTGAGCAAGTCTGGGGTGAACCAGGAGTTAGAGGGGGTGGTGGGTTTGGATTTACGAGGTTTAAGCGGGGCAATGGAATTGATAGCTGCTTTGATGGCAACATCATAGGTTGATGCAAGAGTTTCTGGGTCTGTGGAAAAAGGTGGTCTGAAGGCTGGGCCTTGGAGGAAGGGCAGTAGCCTTTCCTTGGTGAGCTGTCGGGACCTTCTTGCGAGGCATGGTGGTAGGGGTTGGGGTGGTGGAGTTGAGTAGCTGGCGGTGAAGATGCTAAAGGTGATGATATGGTGGTCAGACCATGGGGTGGGAGTGTTTCCAGTGATGATGAGGGGGCAGTTGTGCTGAGCGATCCAGTCGAGTGTTCCGCCCTGGGTGTGAGTTGGGCTAAAGATGGTGTTCTTGTAGCCTAGTGTTTTTAGGGCTGAGTCAAGGGATTTGGCTGCTGGGTCTTTTCTGTCCAGGAGGCCTAGGTTGATGTCCCCAAGGAGAATGGCTTTTGATAGTTTTTTGAGGTTGTCAGATAGGAGGTGGATGAGGGAGGCTTGGAAGTCTCCTGGTGGGCCTGGAGGGTGATAGACAATATGAACAGCAATGGTACAGTGGGGGGAGAGGTTGATTTTGACTTGGAGATAGTCGTTGTGTAGGGATTTTTCTACCTTTCTAATGGTGAGGCAGTCTTTGGCGATGATTGCTACACCTCCACCTTTAGAGGGGCGATCTCCTCATGTAGCCAGGTTTCCGATATCATGGGCAAGTCTAGGTCATGGTGGTTATGAGGTCATGGATGTCCAGAGCGTGTGCATTGATGGATCTAGCGTTGATCATGGCGCATTTGAGGTGCGGTTCTGTAATGGATAGGGCAGGGAGCATGGGAGGAGTGGGTGAGGTGGTGGGTATGGGTGGTGTTGAGCAGGGGGCATGGGTGGTGTTGTGATGGGGCGGTAGAGGAATTGCACATAACAGATTTTTGCACTGGGGGACTCGTTTTCAGTGGTGGTGGACACAGGTAGGATCACATTTGGCACAATAGCATTCAAAATGGGGGTAGAAGAATTGCATATCACACATTTGGCACTAGGGGGCTCATTTTCAGTGGTGGTGGACTGTTAAAGACTCCAATCAAGCAGTCCCCCTAAGTCAGTGCCTTGTGTGGGATTGCTCAAGGGAAGCCCTTATTTATATATTTTTATGTCCAGTTCGTGTACTCTGGATGACCACCCTTATATAACACCCCTCTCTTAGAATCCCCCTGACCCCACTGAGCCAAGAAGTAAGGAAGTAAGTTTGTTTTGCAAATTTAAAAGGTTTATTTGAGAATTAAACAATATATAAATATATATCGCACTTTTTTAATAAATTAATAATTGATATCACACTTGTGAATATGAGCAGTAATCAGCAATAGGTAATCCTACAATAGCACAGTTCTGGTGATTTATGACTAGGAACAGGGGAATAAGGTATCAGAGAATGCTTTATATGGTACAAGGAAATGCAAGGTGGAAAAGAAGCAACACAGGAATAAACTTGATATGATTTCAGCAAAACATAATATAATCACTTTTCCCCTTTTGGCAATTCACCCCCCCTCTATGCAATGTAAGGAGGTGGAAATGACACACACAGTTCTTCAGGAATACAATCACAGTACAAACCCAATTCAGTTCCCCCCTAGCAAGCTTAGATCACAAGGATGATTTTAAACACAGGCAAAATCCTTTTAAATGTGGTGGCAATGAAGTGAAAAATATACTCGAATTGCTTTTAATTCCCTATAGGAGGTTCAGGGTGAGAGGGAGATACGTTAAATCAGTTCAGGCTCACTTTAGCAATGCTCTATGAATGATTGTCAGGTTGCAAACGAATTTCAGCAAAGGAAAGCAAGGAGCTGCTATTTTGACACGTGAAGAAATTGAGCCAAATCGCAAATCGCAGCAATTTTTCCGAGTGCGTCGAGCGCGATTACGGAAAAAGTATAATGAATAGAAAGTCGGTTCTGGGTTCGTTGGAAAGCCCGGAATCTTAGCTTTAAAATGACAGTTAAATTTCGTTCCAAACGTTCCAGAGATACGGATGATTTCGTGAAGGTAGATTCTCAAAAGAAAAGTCAAGCTCAGAATGACAGATGACAGTTTTCAGGTTTGAGATCACAGAAGGAACACAAGATTTCTAGGATGCAGTTCTCAATAGGTTAAAATAGTTTGAATTAGATTATTTTAAACTAAGAGATTGGGTTTTGCACAGTTCTGGCGGTACTCACACTATATTTTGGACAGGAATGCGACTTCGCCACGGATCGGGTCAGGATTGGACTGCGGTTCCCTCACCACGGACGGTCTCTGCCTGGTTCTGCTCACAGCGATCTGGGTCAGCTCTGCTAGCGGCACTGCACAGCCGTCTGGATCTCTGGATCTGGCAAAAGTTCTTGGCACTGCACGGCGGTCTGGTCTCTGGTTCCGGGTACAGCTCTGCTTTCTGGGTGTTTCTGGCACAGGGTTTTAGGCAAGAATCAAACAGCTCAGCCCGGCTGTTTTACTCTGATGTGCCCCTTGGAAGTCTGGGGTGAATCAGTTTGCAAAAGATTTTGAGGCCTGCTGACAAATTCTGAAGTCTGAATTCAAAGTTCTGGTCTCTGTCTGGATTTGAAGTCTAAGTGCTGGATCTGGTGTCTTCTGGCAAAACGCTCTGCAAGAAATCAGCTTGAAGTGGGAAGTGAATGTCCCTACCTGTCCTGCAAAGTCTCCTTTTATGTGTTTAGAAAGTGAGAGGGTCGGCTCATCTTCTATGCCCAACCCTCTCAACTTATCATTGGCCAGTTCCTCCTCTCTCCCTTGATTGGGGGAACTGGGTTGTGAGTCAGAGTGATGAGGTAGGTTTATGGTCAGAGGATCCTCCCCTTGTCAAATTGCACACAAATCTATTTCTGATCCAAATACATATTTATCTATGTACCATTTTTTTAATATTATATGTCCAGTTGACATATTTTCTGTAGCACCAAACCATCCGATCCCTGTCTTTGTAAGATGTCATGCCCACTTATGACAGAATTCTCCCCTTTTCATCCAGATAACGACCTCTACACCTTTCCAGATTTTACACAAATGTGCACCAGGGATATGGGTTTCAGATGATAAAGTGTCAGATTTTTAACATGCATACATTTGGAGTAACAACCTTTTTCCGCTACTATCCCCAAGAACATACCCCAGTGTCCTAACACCTCTTAAAATGTGCACAGAAAAATCATGATGTTATTTATATACTTTTTACAAGTCCACACTATGAATTATCCATCTTTTTAAAATTATGCTCTGTCCCCAAAGGGGTGTGGTTTTCCAAAGCACATGGTGGAATTTCTGGTTTATCCACTTCCCCTATGCTCAGCTTGCTCACATGCAGTGCCCCCCGTTTCCTTCCAAGAGGAAGCCATTTACGACTCCCCTAATTTAACATTTGCCTTGGCCAAGGACAGGGCTTTGTTTAGTTTCCTGCAGTCCCCAGGTGCTCCTCTCCTGATTCAATCAGAGAGGTGTCATCTCCTTTTGGCAGGGGCAGCAGAGTGCAGCCAGGCCTGGGAAGAGTGGCTGAGCAAGTTTCACTCCTGTCGGGGGTAGTTGCCGGGCAGAATTCACTCTCTTCAAGCCAGGCTTCAGCTAAATGTCACTTTAGTTCCCAGTTTTCTACATTCAAACCAAACTTTTTACACATGCAGCTAGAACGCTGATTCTAAGTTCAAAACTGGCATTTAACAGTTGCAAACTATGTGCCACTCAACAGTAGGTCACTCATTTATTTTAAACATTTAGATTTTAGTGTCTTTCAGTCCAATTTCACTTCAGCTGCTGACATCCACAGCTCAGCCAGTTTTGTTATAAACATTGTTTTGGGCTCTTTCTCTTTCCAGATTTTGCATGCACACAAGTCTACCTTCTGCCAAATGTCTGCTGGTGTTCATTAAGATTTTTGAATATCTTGGAATGTTTAAAATAGGCATTTTTAGCTTGCATTTTAGAGAAACAAAAGTGATTTAAAAGCGCTTTTTTTTTAGCCAGCGGTACTGCTGTTTTTCCTTTGGCACACATTTCACTCATGGCACTCCTGGCCTATCACGCTCGCACTGGTGGGTGGCAGGTCAGGCGACCATTTTGGTGTGCACAAAACTGTGCGGTTCTCCTGGTTCTGGGATAGAATGATGGGGGCGGCGACAGCTCATCCCCATATCTACCTAGTCTATTGATTCAACATGGGTCAAAACCCTTGACAGGACACGGGTAGGATCAGATTTGGCACAATAGCATTCAAAATGGGGGTAGAAGAATTGCATATCACACATTTGGCATTAGGGTGCTCATTTCAGTGGTGGTAGACACAGGTAGGATCACATTTGGCACAATAGCATTTAAAATGGGGGTAGAAGAATTGCATATCACACATGTGTCACTAGGGGGCTATTTTCAGTGGCGGTGGACACAGGCAGGATCACATTTGGCACAATAGCATTCAAAATGGGGGTAGAAGAATTGCATATCACACATTTGGCACTACAGGGCTCATTTTCAGTGGTGGTGGACACAGGTAGGATCACATTTGGCACAATAGCATTCAAAATGGGGGTAGAAGAATTGCATATCACACATTTGGCACTAGGGGGCTCATTTTCAATGGTGGTGGACACATGTGGGATCATATTGAGTATAAAGGCAGTACAGTTTGAGGTGGGGTAGTGAGCATCGTTGTCAGTTATATTGGAAGTAGTTACAATGGCTGTTGGCTTAGTGGTTGGGCGGATGAGTCTGGCCATGTAGGCAGGTGGAGTGGGTTGCGTGACACGGGAGCATAGCCATGCATTAAGGATGCTGGTGGGGAGGGGCTTGGTGCTGATGGTGGCCTCTATAGTTCGGGCACATAGGTTGGAGTTCCTGGTTGGCAAACCTGATTGTGGGTTGAGGTAGCAGTAGTCAGGCTCCTTACCTCTGGGATGCTGCATAGCCTTGTGGCAAACGGCAGACGAGCAGCGAAGAGCTGCAAAGAGGAGTGCAGGCCTTGTCCTCTGGCCTTCTCCTCGCGGCTTCGCCTGGCGGTGCACTCCCTCTCCCTTTATGGCGGGGGGGAGGAGCCGGCAGGGCAGGGAGCCGTATCAGGCTGCGGGCTGCAGGTGGGAACGGGCACAGAAATGGCGGGAATTTCAAAAGATGCTTTCTGTGTTGAATCAGACACAGCAACCAGGCCTTCCATGTGGAGGGGCTCTGCTGTGTGCGCAAGGCGCGCTGGGGCACCAAAGCAGATCTTGTAGGCAGAGATCAGCTGGATCAGCTGATCGGATGGTGGCACTCGCAGCGGAGCTGCAAAGAGGAATGCAGGCCTTGTCCTCTGGCCTTCTCCTCGCGGCTTTGGTAGTCAAGTGCCAGACTCATCCATCAGATTGAGTTCAATTGATAAAAGCTTATTCAGAAATCCTTGCACCATAGCCCAGAATTTTTGATAATCCCCATTTCTAATAGTAGCATAAAGAGAAATCCAATTGGCAGAATTGAGAGAGGACTTATGCATTCTAACCCAGTTCTTATACCTAGTAGTGGCCAATGTCTTAAACTGTTTGTTTTTAGTGTAGTGCAATTAGTACTCTAATCGATAGTTTTGTGCAATTTGTGCAAAGTACTTTTGCCACTTGAATCTCAGGGTCATATATGTTATTGTTTTATATATCAGTCTTATGATGTCTAGGAAACTGTTTAATTCTAGTATTCAACCAGGAAATGAAGCATGATAAATCCCAGTTGTACTTAATTAGACAATTCACAATGGGTCTGCCATTTCTATCAATGTAGGAACTGATTTTATACATTTTTTACAGCTCCATACTATACGATTCCCTGGAATATTGATAGCTACCTGGTTCTTGAGTTTATTTAATTTTCTGCGTTTTGGGCAGCGTATAGACCCATGACAGAGCTGCATGATCACTAGGAACAGTAAAGGAGATCCCAAACGTTGTGCATTCCTCTTTAGTTTTCCTGTCCATGACTACATAGTCAAGACAGGAATAACTCGTACCATTCGTCCATGTATATGGTATAGCGCTCTCTCCCATTGCCAGGTTGTTGGCATCAGTATAGTGGGAGAGAATCGCAGAGAGTGAGATCGGTTCCAGGATCTGGTTCATGGGATACCCGCAAAAGATTATTGATTTTATCAAATCAAGTGAGACTTATTGGGATTCAGAGAAAATAAAAGTTACACTTAGCAGGATAAAGTGAGACAAGACATACAGGGGCCGATTCATGGAACAAACGTGCGCCGAAAATCTTTGCGCAAGCAGGCGCAAGCGCAAAAAAACAGGCGCACGCGTGCGATTCATGGAAGTCCCTGCGCGTGTTTACCTCGGGATGTGCGCCAAACCCGTGCATGGCGCACAAGTCACTGCAACATCCCGAAAGGCGTGCGCAATGCGCACAGTGAAAGCGCACAACCTCGGCGCATACACCAGAAAGTGGGCGGGACACGGGGCGTAACGCGCGGAATGGGGAACAACGCGCGAAAATAAGGGCGTAACTGGGGATGTACTGCAGGGAAGCAGACGGAACGCCCACACGCACTCGAACCACACGTATTCATGGAATCGAATAGGGCAAAGCCACGCACAGCCAAAGACACGCACAAGCTGAAACACGTCCGCCACACGAAGGCAGGCGGTAGAGTCCCAGCGCATCACAAAAGTGGCAACATACAGCAATTGGGCCTGTGCAAGCGGGGCACGTGTATTGCGGGGGTGCGCGGGAAGTTACACACGCGATTGAGCGGGGTACGTGTATTTCGGGGGTGCGCGGGAAGTTACACACGCGATTGAGCGGGGTACGTGTATTTCGGGGGCGCGCGGGAATTTACACACGCGATTGAGCGGGGTACGTGTATTTCGGGGGTGCGCGGGAAGTTACACACGCGATTGACTGGGGTACGTGTATTTCGGGGGTGCTCGGGAAGTTACACACGCGATTGAGCGGGGTACGTGTATTTCGGGGGTGCGCGGGAAGTTACACATGCGATTGAGCGGGGTACGTGTATTTCGGGGGTGCGCGGGAAGTTACACACGCGATTGAGCGGGGTACGTGTATTTCGGGGGTGCGCGGGAAGTTACACACGCGATCCCATCAGGGTACGTGTATTTCGGGGGTGCGCGGGAAGTTACAAACGCGATTCAGCGGGGTACGTGTATTTCGGGGGTGCGTGGGAAGTTACACACGCGATTGAGCGGGGTACGTGTATTTCGGCGGTGCGCGGGAAGTTACACACGCGATCACATCAGGGTACGTGTATTTCGGGGGTGCGCGGGAAGTTACACACGCGATCTCATCAGGGTACGTGTATTTCGGGGGTTTGCGGGAAGTTAAACACGTGATCTCATCAGGGTACGTGTATTTCGGGGTGCGGGGGAAGTATCACACGCAACATCAGCAGGGTACGTGTATTCCAGGGGTGCGCGGAAAGTTCCACACGCAATTCCATCAGGGTACGTGTATTACATGGGTGCGCGGGAAGTTCCACACGCGATCTCATCAGGGTACGTGTATTACAGGGGTGCGCGGGGAGCACCACACGTGAATTGCACGTGTGGGTCCTCCCAGGTGTTCCCTCTACACCCTCCACGGCCCCTGCAGGTGGCTCACACCACAGGGGCCTACCCTGCACATGTCCTGCAGGCACCCCATCCACCATGGCCATGCCCCCCAGCCAACCCACATGTCAACTTGCACTACTGCCCACCAACGCATGTCCCCCTGTACCCCCAGCCACCAGGGGCACCCTCCACCAGGCCCCCACCCATGTCTCCCACCACCCCCAGCAGTGCAGGGGCACCCTCCACCAGGCCCCCACCCATGTCTCTCACCACCCCCACCCCTCAGCAGTGCAGGGGCACCCTCCACCAGGGCCCCACCCATGTCTCCCACCACCCCACCCCCCAGCAGTGCAGGGGCAGCCTCCACCAGGCCCCCACCCATGTCTCCCAGAACCCCCACCCCCCAGCCACCAGCGGCAGCCTCCACCAGGTCCCCACCCATGTCTCCCACCACCCCCACCCCCCAGCAGTGCAGGGGCAGCCTCCACCAGGCCCCCACCCATGTCTCCCAGCATCCCCACCCCCCCCAGCAGTGCAGGGGCAGCCTCCACCAGGCCCCCACCCATGTCTCCCACCACCCCCACCCCCCAGCACTGTGGGGCACCTGCCAGCAGGCCCTCACCCATGTCCAACTCATGTTCCCCACCCCCCCACCCCCAGCAGTGCAGGGGCACCCACCACCAGGCCCCCACCCATGTCTCCCAGCACCCCCACTCCCCAGCCACCAGGGGCAGCCTCCACCAGGCCCCCAACCATGTCTCCCAGCACCCCCACCCCCCAGCCACCAGGGGTAGCATCCACCAGGCCCCCACCCATGTCTCCCACCACCCCACCCCCAGCAGTGCAGGGGCAGCCTCCACCAGGCCCCCACCCATGTCTCCCAGCACCCCCACCCCCCCAGCACTGTGGGGCACCTGCCAGCAGGCCCCCACCCATGTCCAACCATGTTCCCCACCACCCCCACCCCCCAGCACTGTGGGGCACCTGCCAGCAGGCCCCCACCCATGTCCAACTCATGTTCCCCACCACCCCCACCCCCCAGCACTGTGGGGCACCTGCCAGCAGGCCCCCACCCATGTCCAACTCATGCTCCCCACCACTCCCACCCCCCAGCACTGTGGGGCACCTGCCAGCAGGCCCCCACCCATGTCTCCCAGCACCCCCACCCCCCAGCAGTGCAGGGGCACCCACCACCAGGCCCCCACCCATGTCTCCCAGCACCCCCACCCCCCAGCCACCAGGGGCAGCGTCCACCAGGCCCCCACCCATGTCTCCAACCACCCCCACCCCCCAGCAGTGCAGGGGCAGCCTCCACCAGGCCCCCACCCATGTCTCCCAGCACCCCCACCCCCCAGCCACCAGGGGCAGCCTCCACCAGGCCCCCACCCATGTCTCCCACCACCCCACCCCCCAGCAGTGCAGGGGCAGCCTCCACCAGGCCCCCACCCATGTCTCCCAGCACACCCATCCCCAGCCACCAGGGGCAGCCTCCACCAGGCCCCCACCCATGTCTCCCACCACCCCCCCCAGCAGTGCAGGGGCAGCTTCCACCAGGCCCCCACCCATGTCTCCCAGCACCCCCACCCCCCAGCCACCAGGGCCAGCCTCCACCAGGCCCCCACCCATGTCTCCCACCACCTCCACCCCCCAGCAGTGCAGGGGCAGCCTCCACCAGGCCCCCACCCATGTCTCCCAGCACCCCCACCCCCCAGCCACCAGGGGCAGCCTCCACCAGGCCCCACCCCTGTCTCCCACCACCCCCACCCCCCAGCACTGTGGGGCACCTGCCAGCAGGCCCACACCCATGTCCAACTCGTGTTCCCCACCACCCCCACCCCCCAGCAGTGCAGGGCACCCACCACCAGGCCCCCACCCATGTCTCCCAGCACCCCCACCCCCCAGCCACCAGGGGCAGCCTCCACCAGGCCCCCACCCATGTCTCCCACCACCCCCACCCACCAGCAGTGCAGGGGCAGCCTCCACCAGGCCCCCACCCATGTCTCCCAGCACCCCCACCCCCAGCCACCAGGGGCAGCCTCCACCAGGCCCCCACCCATGTCTCCCAGCACCCCCACCCCCCCCAGCAGTGCAGGGGCAGCCTCCACCAGGCCCCCACCCATGTCTCCCACCATCCCCACCCCCCAGCAGTGCAGGGGCAGCCTCCACCAGGCCCCCACCCATGTCTCCCAGCACCCCCACCCCCCCAGCAGTGCAGGGGCAGCCTCCACCAGGCCCCCACCCATGTCTCCCACCACTCCCACCCCCCAGCAGTGCTGGGGCAGCCTCCACCAGGCCCTCACCATGTCTCCCAGCACCCCCACCCCCCAGCCACCAGGGGCAGCCTCCACCAGGCCCCCACCCATGTCTCCCAGCACCCCCACCCCCCCCCAGCAGTGCAGGGGCAGCCTCCACCAGGCCCCCACCCATGTCTCCCACCACCCCCACCCCTCCGCACTGTGGGGCACCTGCCAGCAGGCCCCCACCCATGTCCAACTCATGTTCCCCACCCTCCCCCACCCCCCAGCAGTGCAGGGGCACCCACCACCAGGCCCCCACCCATGTCTCCCAGCACCCCCACCCCCCAGGGGCAGCCTCCACCAGGCCCCCACCCATGTCTCCGATCACCCCCACACCCCGAGCAGTGCGGGGCCAGCCTCCACCAGGCCCCCACCCATGTCTCCCACCACCCCGACCCCCCAGCACTGTGGGGCACCTGCCAGCAGGCCCCCACCCATGTCCAACTCATGTTCCCCACCCCCCCCACCCCCCAGCAGTGCAGGGACACCCACCACCAGGCCCCCACCCATGTCTCCCAGCACGCCCACCCCCCAGCCACCAGGGGCAGCCTCCACCCGGCCCCCACCCATGTCTCCCAGCACCCCCACCCCCCAGCCACCAGGGGCAGCCTCCACCAGGCCCCCACCCATGTCTCCCACCACCCCCACCCCCCAGCAGTGCAGGGGCAGCCTCCACCAGGCCCCCACCCATGTCTCCCAGCACCCCCACCCCCCAGCCACCAGGGGCAGCCTCCACCAGGCCCCCACCCATGTCTCCCACCCCCCCACCCCCCCCAGCACTGTGGGGCACCTGCCAGCAGGCCCCCACCCATGTCCAACTTATGTTCCCCACCACCCCCACCCCCCAGCACTGTGGGGCACCTGCCAGCAGGCCCCCACCCATGTCTCCCACCACCCCCACCCCCAGCAGTGCAGGGGCACCCTCCACCAGGCCCCCACCCATGTCTCCCACCACCCCCACCTCCCAGCACAGTGGGGCACCTGCCAGCAGGCCCACACCCATGTCCAACTCATGTTCCCCACCACCCCCACCCCCAGCACTGTGGGGCACCTGCCAGCAGGCCCACACCCATTTCCAACTCATGTTCCCCACCACCCCCACCCCCCAGCACTGTGGGGCACCTGCCAGCAGGCCCCCACCCATGTCCAACTCATGTCTCCCACCACCCCCACCCCCCAGCACTGTGGGGCACCTGCCAGCAGGCCCCGACCCATGTGCAACTCATGTTCCCCAGCCAACATGTCATCACAATCTAGATCCCTGGTCCCTATGGTCAGCCTCCAAATCAAAACACCCACCTGAGTATTGCATCCACCCACTCATAATTTGCAATTACATCACAGAACACCAATTGCAAGTTCCAAAACAAACACATTTCCCTCACATACACCCAATGGGTGTCAGTGAATCTCAAAACCCATATCATGAAATGCATGAAACCAATGAGATACCACACATTGAAGTCCACCAAAAAAAAATGTATTAAAGGAAACATAAATAGAATCAAAAATAAAGAAACAGAAATGTGAATGTACAAAAATTAAAAGAAGCATGTCCATGAAAAAAAGCAAAACCAAAAATAAAATTCCAAAGTAATGGTGTCCAAAGTCACTGTCCACAAAACAAAATCCAATGGGAAATAAAAAAGAAATACATTGCTCCATGGTTAAAATTTGAAAAAAAATACAATCCAACAGTGAACTATGTACATGGGAACAAGCCAGGGTCCATTATCCCAACAAACGAAAGGAAACCTATCTAACTACACTAACTAATACAATTAACTATATACAAAAATGTGGCCAATGTCCGAAAGGTCCAAATAAAATCAAAACAAAAATGAAACCTAACACTATATACATAACTATGTACAAGGGCAGCGGGCTAGTTTGACGGCTCACTTGTGGATGTCCCGGGCCAGGGCATCATCGAACTCCTGCTCAATGTCCCGGAGGCGGTCCTCCTCCATGGCCCCGAGGGTCCGCAGGGCCGTCGACGTGTTCACCTCCAAACCCCTGCGAATTGCCTCGAGGCACTCGGCCCGCCTCAGGGCCCTCCACATGGAGTTCTCCGCCCTGACCATTGTGAGCCGTGCCTCTTCCGCCCGCTGCCGCTCCGCATCTATGGCGTGGCCCAACCGCTGCCACACAGAAGACACTCTCTGTCCTGGGTCCTCCTGCCCTCCGGCCGATGCCTGCCCCTCCGATGTTGAAGGCCCCGAGCCGTCATGGCTCCCACCATGTTGCTGCTGCTGCTGTGCCTCTGCCCGTGCACTGCCTCCTGCTGCCTGCATATCCTCCGCCGGCTGGGGTGCAGTCGTTGATGTGGCCACCCCTGCTGGACATCCGACTCCCGACTGTGGCAGGGATGCCTCCTCCACCAGCCTGGCCGCACCGTCAGAGGCAGCTTCACAGGGCACCCAGGTGACTGATGGGTGGGAAGATGGCACGGAGGACGACTGGCGCGTAGGGGGTCCAGTTGAGGAGGGGATTGTAGCAAGCCCCATCATACGGAGGAATCCGGCCTGGGTGACCTGACCCAGCAGGCTGACGTGGTCAACGAGCCATTCGAGATGACGTGTAGTCTCCTCATGAAAAGACTGCAGGTCACCTCGCATGGCCCGTTGACGCAACGCCACACCAGTCAGGACAGGCTCAACCCGGACCCGGATAGCCACTTCCGCAGGCAGAGGAAGGCCAGTTGACGTGAGCTCATCCCCTGCCTGAAAACGGGTCTGGACGTAGGCATCCCCGCTGGTGCAAGATGATGCAGGGACAGGATCAGGGACAGGATTGCACACAGGCACCTTCGCGGTGGCCTGTGCTGCCTCCTGTCCCTGGTCCTGCACTGCACCACTAGCACCAGTGGGATCCCCACCTCCAGACCCCGTCTCTGGTGCTTGCACGGCCTCCTCCTCCACCAAACCCCCCACCAACTTGGATGACTCCGTGCCATCTTCTCCTGTTGAGCCCTGTGGGATCCCAGCTGCCCCTTCTGCTGCCGAGGAGTCCAACTCCAACCTCCGCCTCTTGGACTTCCCCCCGGCAGCTGCGGCCTGGGACACGGCACCAGACTCCTCACTCCCCGACGAGATGACAACATGGGAGGGGAGCCGGGCCTTGCATCTCCGGCTGGCGGTGGGATCCCGCCGCTGTGCTCCACAGCACCTTCTCCGCCCTCTTCATCAGTTGACGCTGCAGACAGGGAGAAACAAAACACAGGCATCAGGGCACTGTACAATGGACACATACTCACATGACAGTTGTACATGAGTGGCATTGGCAAACCTCAGACATGTCATCACAATCCCCCACACACATGTCATTTCAACTCGCACACATGAGCCATACCACAGCCATATCACAACTGCCAAAGGGGAGCCAGACATCACATGCAACACAGGAAGTGCACCACACATGTACACACACCACCACACTTGCATGCATGTGTACACCTCTGCCAAGTGTCGCAGTGTTCAGACGGGCATCCATGTCACATCTGCCAATCAGACTTCCACATACCGCTGTCACATGCATCCATGTTGCATCACTGTTGCACCCTTGTCAAATACACACACATGCACATGTACACAGTGCTGATACATGCAGCCGAAAACAACATACATGCGTGACATCACGGACATGTCTACTTACATACACATTCATCCAAACATGTGTGCCCACACAACTGCATTTGGCATGCAAGCCTACACACACAAGCACCATCCATGTCTCACACATTCCAGCCCTCGCATGTGTTAGCCCCACGGCCCTGTACACCCCCACCCATACTCGACCCCATACAAACAGATGTGCAACCTGCACACTACTGAAAAATCACCACACGCACTGCTCACAATCAGGATGCATGTACACTTACCGCTCGACTCCAGACGGGTCTGCCTCTCAAGGACCTGGACGTGGAGCGCTGGGGATATGCGTTCCAGGACCCTCATCTGTTCTTCCGACAAGTGGCCCCAGCACCCCTTGGCATCCGCTGCCTTCAAGAGGCGCCGGGCCTTGTTCAGGGTCCTGGACCTGAAGTCCTCCCAGCGCTTCTTGACATGTTGTAAGTCGTGGACTGCCATCCCCACCGCGTTGATGGCCGTCACGATGTCAGTCCAGATCCGAGTCCGTCCTTCCTTGTCGGCGCGGGAACTTCCGAAGAGGGCATCATACTGCCACAGGACTTGCTCCACCAGGACACCAACTTCGGTGGCACTGAAGCTGGTGCCCCTATTCCTCTCTGGCCGGGGGTTGTCAGTGGTCTCAGATGGTGTTTGCCCCGACATGACAACCCCAGAGGCAGGAGTGGGTGGCAACTGGGTCCTGGGGCTGGGATGTGGAGTGATGGAATCCCAGTCGGGAGTCTTCGGTTCCAGCAGGGGTGGTCACAGCAACAGCACCCCTGGCTGATGTGCAGGCAGCAAATGGCAGGGCACGTGGGCAGCAGGCAGTCAGGCAGCAGCAGATGGCAGGTGGGAACGTGCTCGGGGCTCTGGGGGGGCAATAGTTCGGCCTTCTGGGCAGGAGCGAGGTCTTCCGTGTGCTTACGCGTGGCCAGCTTGATACGGAGTGATTTGGCAGTGAAAAATCTGCACTTCAGCGTGTAATTCGAGGAAAGGCCCTTAGCGCGTATGCACGGCAGCACGCTTTGCGATTTCATTGGACCAAAGGCCCTTAGCGCGTGAGCGCGTCTGTGACGTGACGCGCGTGGGTGTTTACCTCATTGCACGTGACAGAACACACGTGGATTTCCAGCAATCGCGTGTGAAAGTTCCCGGCACCCCGGAACACACGTACCCAGGCTAATCGCGTGTGGAACTTCCCGCGCACCCCAAAACACACGTACCCAGGCCAATCGCGTGTACGCTCACTCCCCTCCGATCACACACGAAGAGACTCGGACGTACAGTCTTACCACGTATCCGAATACGGGAAATCCGCGCACGGCAAAAGACGTGCACAGGCGTCAACGCGTCCGCCCACACGAAGGCAGGCGGAGGCGTCCCCGCGCACAGCATAAAAGTGCGCGCAAACAACAAACGCGTATATACAGCTACGATGAATGCCCCATTTGTCGCAGCACTGATCGTGGGACACCCCAGGAGGAGGAGAATGGCCAGGGCATGCATTTTCGCACCACGGACAAGCCTTTTTGGGATGCCTGACGACCAGGTCTACGGCAGGTATAGGTTTCCACCCCATATCATCCTAGACCTGGTCAGGGAGTGGGAAGATGACCTCACATCCCCCACCCTTTGCTCCCAAGCATTGAGCCCCTTGGAGAATCTGCTCAATGTCCTGCATTTTTCGGCCACTGTGTCATTTCAGCGGACCACTGCCATAGTGGGGGGTGTCTCACAGGCCACGCAGTCACGCTGCCTACACCAGGTACTGGCAATCATGACAGCGCCCCTCAGTCCGCAGGCACATATACATGCCCAGAACACCCGCAGAAAGGCAGGCCGTTGTCCTGGATTTTTTCGGGGTGGCACACTTCCCCAAAGTGCTCGGTGCCATAGATTGCACCCATGTGGCCCTACGTCCACCTAGGGCCACTGAGCACATCTACCGAAACCGCAAGCACTGGCATTCCATCAATGTACAGGTGGTATGTGATGCAAAGGGAATCATCACCTCTGTCTATGCAAACTACCCTGGCTCCACCCATGACAGTTTCATATACAGAATGTCCGCCCTGAGCCGGGCCCTGGAAGCTGGGCAGCATGGTGACACATGGCTCCTAGGTCAGTACAAATGCCCTTGCACATGCATGCAAGTCACACACAGACAAATATCCAAACCCTAATAATCTCAACTATTATCACCTCCCCAGGGGACAGTGCCTACCCTCTGAGCAACCACATGATGACGCCAATCCGGAACCCCACCCCACCACCCCAGGTAAGATACAACGCCGCCGATATTGCAACCAGGGGCATAGTGGAGCGCACATTCGGAGTGCTCAAGTCACGTTTCCGCTCCCTGGACCACTCTGGTGGGCACCTACTCTATGCACCACCAGTAGTGTGCAGGATCATTGTGGCAGCATGTGTCCTGCACAATGTTGCAACACGGCAGGGCATCCAGGTGGACATGGTGATGCCCCCACATGCCCAACCACAGGCACAGGCGCTGCCCATGGGAGGGGACAGGGCACGTGGCGAGGAAGCCCGGACCCAGCTTGTGGCCACATTTTTCACCTAAACTCCCACCCCTGCGGAGTGCACACAGGCCTGGCACATACCAGGTGACAATGGATGATGACAAAGAGACAGTCAACTGTCACAACCCTACCACCCTGAGATAGTTGCCATGGAAGTGCCACATCGTCTGCATCCCTAGCTACTTAAACACAAGCTATCCTGTGTGACCAAAAGGCACACATATGACATATGACATGATATGGCCCATACACAAGTATTTCAAGGCGCAATGAGGCAGGGAGGGGGGAACAAGGGAAGACAGACAACGGTACTACTAGGCCAGGTGTCATTGAGATCGTGCAAGTGCAGGGGTAGGGGGAAGGGAAAAGTGCAAGGGGAAGGGTGGGGGGGAGTCCAGTACAGGGGAAGTAGCCCAAAAAAATAATACATAGGTCGGCTGGTGGCAACTGCAAAGGTAAGTGCAGACAAGTGCTGGGAAGGGAGGGCTGTAAGGATAGAGAGACAGTACTGCAGTGCAGGGGTTGCCAGGGAGGCAGTGCAAGTGGAGAGTGGCTGGGCCAGGGACCGAGGTCGGTGAGAGTGGCCCAGTTGCAGCTCCTGTGCAGTTCCAGTGAAGAATTCTGCAAGGCAGAGGCAGAGAGTAAGCAGAAGCAAAGACAAAGGTCTTGAGGTGCTTCCAGAACTGGAGATGGTTCCCCTCAAGTTCAAGTCAGGCAGGAAGTCTGTTCCAGGGGGAGGGCCCTGCCGCGGAGAGAAATCTACCCCCAGCTAGTTGCTCTGAGAAGCGGATGACCGTGACATGCAAGGTGTGCATCACACACACCTGCAAAACAGGCCATGGCCATCACTGTCATGTCACTCAAACCCTCCCAAACATCAACATGACATGGCAAGCAATACCCATACACCAACACAGTAATGATAAGGTACACATTGCCATGTCCTAAATGTACAGTGGCATCAGACAATGATGCCTGACCCGGAATCAGATGAAATGACAGACCAACAAAATCTCCCACCCAAAATAAGTCATTTCCAAATGCATTACAACAGTCGTAGACGTAACATAACAATGAATGCCTGTCTACATGCACATTATGCATTGCAAAATCAACACTGCAGCTCATGTGTGCAGTGTCCTACTCCTGCATCACACTGCTCAGAGCACAGCACAGTGAACAGCCATTGTGTGTGATGCACACCCTGAGCATCACATCTAAGTGACAGACCACATCAAACATCAAATTAGGCATGTACTGGATCCATAATCAGGTCACAGAACATGTGCTGCAGGGACACAGTGGGCACCAGAAGGCAAACAGTGTACACGTGGATATGCAAGGGTGGGAGTACATGTAGTGCATCAGAGTGCAAGTGTGTGGTTCTGCAAGGACATGCACTCCACATATGCATGTGCACTCAAGTGACCATCAGTGTTCCCTACACATCACATGTGAACATTCACCATGTGTACACCCCAGCATGTCAAACCACAACTATCCCCTCGCACCTGAAAGGAAAACACAACACATGAACAGGCATTGATCAGCAGAACACAACATGTACATAGGATACTACCATTACAATGTCAGAGTTCCCATCAGACTGCAGGGCAAGGCAACTATCAACAACACCCCCCCCCCTCCCTCACAAATGACCATGACCCACTGAACAACTGCACCTGGGTCATGGAGCCTCCAACCCTCAATTCCACCTGGCCACAGGATCACCTTTACCCTTCGTCACCATCTCCCACCTTGTGTGTAAAAGGATGCCTGAACCCTCAGAATCCACACTCATTTCAAAAATCACAAAATCCAAGGCATAAAAACGAACCCGAACACCCTCCAGTAGATGACTTGACGTAGCAGTACCTCACAAAGGCCAAGTACTACCACAATGATGCAACAACCAAGGTAGCACAGCAAAACAATGTCACAACAGGATGTGAGACATGTGTGGTACATGACATAGGATGATGCACCATGAATGGATGTGTACTGTCACAGGTCCCCTGTACAGGTGCAGGAGTGTCACGAAACAACCACCCCCACCCTGTCCCGGGTGCCTGCAAGCTCAAACTCACACAGGCCCCTGAGACCCTGGTGGGGAAGGAGGTTCAGGGATATGCAGTCGGGACAGGTGTTGACACACTGGATGACTGGAATGAGTGGCAGGAGAGGGGAGGAGGAATGACACATGAAACTAGGGAATGCACAAAAATGTACAACCTGCATGAACACATACACAATCCAAACAAACTTGGACATCATTGTCATGGCCTTCTGTAGTCCAGGCTCAGGAGTGGTACGAACCCACCACCCCCTCTAGGGTTTTGGCGCCTGCAAGTTCGGGGCTTACACAGGCATCCCCAACCCCAGCGGGGAAAGAGGGTCAGGGAACGTTGCTTGGATATGTACGGGAAGCAGGAACACTGGGTAGAGGGTTCAGGTTTCAAAATTGCATAGGATCACGGGTGATTAGGGAGAAAAAACATACTAAATTGAACCACACATACATCCATGCATCAGTACACTCCCCAGCAAGCCTATGCAGAGCAGTTCGAAAGAAAAACAACAAGACACTTAGCTCTGGTTTAGAGTACTGGCCTCCTGCCTGCGCACTCTCAGGTCCGGTTACAGGAGCACTGCAATGCTGCAAAGAGAGCCACAGTCAACAACCTGTATGTGCCAATTACACAAAAACACAACACCAAACATGCCCCATAGCAACAAACTACTCTACAAACAGACAATCTAGGGTCGATGCTTCGTACCCATATATAACATCACCCCTGTGACGGGTCATACACAGTCAATGCAGTAAGTCAGCCGCTGGTGGGTGCGTGGCAAATGGAACACCAATGTGTCACAATTCACACAACATGCAATGTTCCCTGGGTAAGCAGACAGACCCATATAGCAAGCCATGACTACAGAGCAAGTTGCGTACCACCATGACCGAAACAAAGTTGGCAGTGCATTTATCATAAAGTACATGGAAAAGACATGCACTGCACCCGAGTATGTCCCTTGCTGTATGTCCCTGTGAGCTGCCCCTTTCCATGTCTCGGAAGGCTACATGGTTGATACAAGTGCCTCAATGGACCTTGGTGTACCGGAGGGTATGTGCCACTGCCCCTGCATGTGTCCCAGACAACCCTACTATCAACAGCCATCAGTCCACAAACACATCTGAGCTGCATTGTGTGCTTCAACACCAATATTCGTCTAAGCTCACCCTCAGTGCTGTGACTAAGCCTGCATGTGCAACTCGCCTGGTGCAAGCTTTGCTGTGTCGTGGCCCCCCTGTGATGCTCACCTTGCCTGGAGTTCCTTGGAACATGTCAGAAGTTCTAGGATGTGGGTCTGCAATCACTGTGCCTCTGCTTGTGCACACATGTGCATGTGGGCACCAACAAACGGGTCCAGAATTCCGTCGTCCAATGGGCCATGTCTGCTGGCAAAGGTGCTCTGGAGGCTCATCCCCCTGCAGAAAGGGCATGAAACACATGATTAATGCTTTAAAGTCAGCTGTGTGTGTCTCATCATGCATCTCATTACTTGACCATGTCAGAGAGTCACATCACAAATCACACCATCAGTCCGTCTTTCACATCCATAGTGTGGAACACTATCTACAGCATGAATTGCAACAAGCACGTGTACAGGAAAGATATGAAACATACTACACAATGCATAGCAATCAATGTACACATTAATCATGACACACCCCATCTAGCAAAAGCTGAAAAGTGGACAATAACACCTAAATCATCCCCACTAGGGGTGTCAACACAAGTCACACAGCACCAGACTGGCTGTGGTATGGCTCAGAATGTCCGCCCTGAGCCGGGCCCTGGAAGCTGGGCAGCATGGTGACACATGGCTCCTAGGTCAGTACAAATGCCCTTGCACATGCATGCAAGTCACACACAGACAAATATCCAAACCCTAATAATCTCAACTATTATCACCTCCCCAGGGGACAGTGCCTACCCTCTGAGCAACCACATGATGACGCCAATCTGGAACCCCACCACACCACCTCAGGTAAGATACGACGCCGCCCATATTGCAACCAGGGGCATAGTGGAGCGCACATTCGGAGTGCTCAAGTCACGTTTCCGCTCCCTTGACCGCTCTGGTGGGCAACTACTCTATGCACCACCAGTAGTGTGCAGGATCATTGTGGCAGCATGTGTCCTGCACAATGTTGCAACACGGCAGGGCGTCCCGGTGGACATGGTGGTGCCCCCACATCCCCAACCACAGGCACAGGCGCTGCCCATGGGAGGGGACAGGGCACGTGGCGAGGAAGCCCAGACCCAGCTTGTGGCCACATTTTTCACCTAAACTCCCACCCCTGCGGAGTGCACACAGGCCTGGCACATACCAGGTGACAATGGATGATGACAAAGAGACAGTCAACTGTCACAACCCTACCACCCTGAGATAGTTGCCATGGAAGTGCCACATCGTCTGCATCCCTAGCTACTTAAACACAAGCTATCCTGTGTGACCAAAAGGCACACATATGACATATGACATGATATGGCCCATACACAAGTATTTCAAGGCGCAATGAGGCAGGGAGGGGGGACAAGGGAAGACAGACATCGGTACTACTAGGCCAGGTGTCATTGAGATTGTGCAAGTGCAGGGGTAGGGGGAAGGGAAAAGTGCAAGGGGAAGGGTGGGGGGGAGTCCGGTACAGGGGAAGTAGCCCAAAAAAATAATACATAGGTCGGCTGGTGGCAACTACAAAGGTAAGTGCAGACAAGTGCTGGGAAGGGAGGGCTGTAAGGATAGAGAGACAGTACTGCAGTGCAGGGGTTGCCAGGGAGGCAGTGCAAGTGGAGAGTGGCTGGGCCAGGGACCGAGGTCGGTGAGAGTGGCCCAGTTGCAGCTCCTGTGCAGTACCAGTGAAGAATTCTGCAAGGCAGAGGCAGAGAGTAAGCAGAAGCAAAGACAAAGGTCTTGAGGTGCTTCCAGAACTGGAGATGGTTCCACTCAAGTTCAAGTCAGACAGGAAGTCTGTTCCAGGGGGAGGGCCCTGCCGCGGAGAGAAATCTATCCCCAGCTAGTTGCTCTGAGAAGCGGATGACCGTGACATGTAAGGTGTGCATCACACACACCTGCAAAACAGGCCATGGCCATCACTGTCATGTCACTCAAACCCTCCCAAACATCAACATGACATGGCAAGCAATACTTATACACCAACACAGTAACTATAAGGTACACATTGCCATGTCCTAAATGTACAGTGGCATCAGACAATGATGCCTGACCCGGAATCAGATGAAATGACAGACCAACAAAATCTCCCACCCAAAAAAAGTCATTTCCAAATGCATTACAACAGTCGTAGACGTAACATAACAATGAATGCCTGTCTACATGCACATTATGCATTGCAAAATCAACACTGCAGCTCATGTGTGCAGTGTCCTACTCCTGCATCACACTGCTCAGCGCACAGCACAGTGAACAGCCATTGTGTATGATGCACACCCTGAGCATCACATCTAAGTGACAGACCAAATCAAACATCAAATTAGGCATGTACTGGATCCATAATCGGTCACAGAACATGTGCTGCAGGGACACAGTGGGCACCAGAAGGCAAACAGTGTACACATGGATATGCAAGGGTGGGAGTACATGTAGTGCATCAGAGTGCAAGTGTGTGGTTCTGCAAGGACATGCACTCCACATATGCATGTGCACTCAAGTGACCATCAGTGTTCCCTACACATCACATGTGAATATTCACCATGTGTACACCCCAGCATGTCAAACCACAACTATCCCCTCGCACCTGAAAGGAAAACACAACACATGAACAGGCATTGATCAGCAGAACACAACATGTACATAGGATACTACCATTACAATATCAGAGTTCCCATCACACTGCAGGGCAAGGCAACTATCAACAACAACCCCCCCTCCCTCACAAATGACCATGACCCACTGAACAACTGCACCTGGGTCATGGAGCCTCCAACCCTCAATTCCACCTGGCCACAGGATCACCTTTACCCTTTGTCACCATCTCCCACCTTGTGTGTAAAAGGATGCCTGAACCCTCAGAATCCACACTCATTTCAAAAATCACAAAATCCAAGGCATAAAAACGAACCCGAACACCCTCCAGTAGATGACTTGACGTAGCAGTATCTCACAAAGGCCAAGTACTACCACAATGATGCAACAACCAAGGTAGCACAGCAAAACAATGTCACGACAGGATGTGAGACATGTGTGGTACATGACATAGGATGATGCACCATGAATGGATGTGTACTGTCACAGGTCCCCTGTACAGGCGCGGGAGTGTCACGAAACAACCACCCCCACCATGTCCCGGGTGCCTGCAAGGTCAAACTCACACAGGCCCCTGAGACCCTGGCAGGGAAGGAGGTTCAGGGGTATGCAGTCGGGACAGGTGTTGACACACTGGATGACTGGAATGAGTGGCAGGAGAGGGGAGGAGGAATGACACATGAAACTAGGGAATGCACAAAAATGTACAACCTGCATGAACACATACACAATCCAAACAAACTTGGACATCATTGTCATGGCCTTCTGTAGTCCAGGCTCAGGAGTGGTACGAACCCACCACCCCCTCTAGGGTTTTGGCGCCTGCAAGTTCGGGGCTTACACAGGCATCCCCAACCCCAGCGGGGAAAGAGGGTCAGGGAACGTTGCTTGGATATGTACGGGAAGCAGGAACACTGGGTAGAGGGTTCAGGTTTCAAAATTGCATAGGATCACGGGTGATTAGGGAGAAAAAACATACTAAATTGAACCACACATACATCCATGCATCAGTACACTCCCCAGCAAGCCTATGCAGAGCAGTTCGAAAGAAAAACAACAAGACACTTAGCTCTGGTTTAGAGTACTGGCCTCCTGCCTGCGCACTCTCAGGTCCGGTTACAGGAGCACTGCAATGCTGCAAAGAGAGCCACAGTCAACAACCTGTATGTGCCAATTACACAAAAACACAACACCAAACATGCCCCATAGCAACAAACTACTCTACAAACAGACAATCTAGGGTCGATGCTTCGTACCCATATATAACATCACCCCTGTGACGGGTCATACACAGTCAATGCAGTAAGTCAGCCGCTGGTGGGTGCGTGGCAAATGGAACACCAATGTGTCACAATTCACACAACATGCAATGTTCCCTGGGTAAGCAGACAGACCCATATAGCAAGCCATGACTACAGAGCAAGTTGCGTACCACCATGACCGAAACAAAGTTGGCAGTGCATTTATCATAAAGTACATGGAAAAGACATGCACTGCACCCGAGTATGTCCCTTGCTGTATGTCCCTGTGAGCTGCCCCTTTCCATGTCTCGGAAGGCTACATGGTTGATACAAGTGCCTCAATGGACCTTGGTGTACCGGAGGGTATGTGCCACTGCCCCTGCATGTGTCCCAGACAACCCTACTATCAACAGCCATCAGTCCACAAACACATCTGAGCTGCATTGTGTGCTTCAACACCAATATTCGTCTAAGCTCACCCTCAGTGCTGTGACTAAGCCTGCATGTGCAACTCGCCTGGTGCAAGCTTTGCTGTGTCGTGGCCCCCCTGTGATGCTCACCTTGCCTGGAGTTCCTTGGAACATGTCAGAAGTTCTAGGATGTGGGTCTGCAATCACTGTGCCTCTGCTTGTGCACACATGTGCATGTGGGCACCAACAAACGGGTCCAGAATTCCGTC
Organism: Ambystoma mexicanum; assembly: GCF_040938575.1. Taxonomy (NCBI): domain Eukaryota; kingdom Metazoa; phylum Chordata; class Amphibia; order Caudata; family Ambystomatidae; genus Ambystoma; species Ambystoma mexicanum. The sequence goes on from NC_090929.1 coordinate 576,678,309, forward strand.
GTCCAATGGGCCATGTCTGCTGGCAAAGGTGCTCTGGAGGCTCATCCCCCTGCAGAAAGGGCATGAAACACATGATTAATGCTTTAAAGTCAGCTGTGTGTGTCTCATCATGCATCTCATTACTTGACCATGTCAGAGAGTCACATCACAAATCACACCATCAGTCCGTCTTTCACATCCATAGTGTGGAACACTATCTACAGCATGAATTGCAACAAGCACGTGTACAGGAAAGATATGAAACATACTACACAATGCATAGCAATCAATGTACACATTAATCATGACACACCCCATCTAGCAAAAGCTGAAAAGTGGACAATAACACCTAAATCATCCCCACTAGGGGTGTCAACACAAGTCACACAGCACCAGACTGGCTGTGGTATGGCTCAGAATGTCCGCCCTGAGCCGGGCCCTGGAAGCTGGGCAGCATGGTGACACATGGCTCCTAGGTCAGTACAAATGCCCTTGCACATGCATGCAAGTCACACACAGACAAATATCCAAACCCTAATAATCTCAACTATTATCACCTCCCCAGGGGACAGTGCCTACCCTCTGAGCAACCACATGATGACGCCAATCTGGAACCCCACCACACCACCTCAGGTAAGATACGACGCCGCCCATATTGCAACCAGGGGCATAGTGGAGCGCACATTCGGAGTGCTCAAGTCACGTTTCCGCTCCCTTGACCGCTCTGGTGGGCAACTACTCTATGCACCACCAGTAGTGTGCAGGATCATTGTGGCAGCATGTGTCCTGCACAATGTTGCAACACGGCAGGGCGTCCCGGTGGACATGGTGGTGCCCCCACATCCCCAACCACAGGCACAGGCGCTGCCCATGGGAGGGGACAGGGCACGTGGCGAGGAAGCCCAGACCCAGCTTGTGGCCACATTTTTCACCTAAACTCCCACCCCTGCGGAGTGCACACAGGCCTGGCACATACCAGGTGACAATGGATGATGACAAAGAGACAGTCAACTGTCACAACCCTACCACCCTGAGATAGTTGCCATGGAAGTGCCACATCGTCTGCATCCCTAGCTACTTAAACACAAGCTATCCTGTGTGACCAAAAGGCACACATATGACATATGACATGATATGGCCCATACACAAGTATTTCAAGGCGCAATGAGGCAGGGAGGGGGGACAAGGGAAGACAGACATCGGTACTACTAGGCCAGGTGTCATTGAGATTGTGCAAGTGCAGGGGTAGGGGGAAGGGAAAAGTGCAAGGGGAAGGGTGGGGGGGAGTCCGGTACAGGGGAAGTAGCCCAAAAAAATAATACATAGGTCGGCTGGTGGCAACTACAAAGGTAAGTGCAGACAAGTGCTGGGAAGGGAGGGCTGTAAGGATAGAGAGACAGTACTGCAGTGCAGGGGTTGCCAGGGAGGCAGTGCAAGTGGAGAGTGGCTGGGCCAGGGACCGAGGTCGGTGAGAGTGGCCCAGTTGCAGCTCCTGTGCAGTACCAGTGAAGAATTCTGCAAGGCAGAGGCAGAGAGTAAGCAGAAGCAAAGACAAAGGTCTTGAGGTGCTTCCAGAACTGGAGATGGTTCCACTCAAGTTCAAGTCAGACAGGAAGTCTGTTCCAGGGGGAGGGCCCTGCCGCGGAGAGAAATCTATCCCCAGCTAGTTGCTCTGAGAAGCGGATGACCGTGACATGTAAGGTGTGCATCACACACACCTGCAAAACAGGCCATGGCCATCACTGTCATGTCACTCAAACCCTCCCAAACATCAACATGACATGGCAAGCAATACTTATACACCAACACAGTAACTATAAGGTACTCATTGCCATGTCCTAAATGTACAGTGGCATCAGACAATGATGCCTGACCCGGAATCAGATGAAATGACAGACCAACAAAATCTCCCACCCAAAAAAAGTCATTTCCAAATGCATTACAACAGTCGTAGACGTAACATAACAATGAATGCCTGTCTACATGCACATTATGCATTGCAAAATCAACACTGCAGCTCATGTGTGCAGTGTCCTACTCCTGCATCACACTGCTCAGCGCACAGCACAGTGAACAGCCATTGTGTATGATGCACACCCTGAGCATCACATCTAAGTGACAGACCAAATCAAACATCAAATTAGGCATGTACTGGATCCATAATCGGTCACAGAACATGTGCTGCAGGGACACAGTGGGCACCAGAAGGCAAACAGTGTACACGTGGATATGCAAGGGTGGGAGTACATGTAGTGCATCAGAGTGCAAGTGTGTGGTTCTGCAAGGACATGCACTCCACATATGCATGTGCACTCAAGTGACCATCAGTGTTCCCTACACATCACATGTGAATATTCACCATGTGTACACCCCAGCATGTCAAACCACAACTATCCCCTCGCACCTGAAAGGAAAACACAACACATGAACAGGCATTGATCAGCAGAACACAACATGTACATAGGATACCACCATTACAATATCAGAGTTCCCATCACACTGCAGGGCAAGGCAACTATCAACAACAACCCCCCCTCCCTCACAAATGACCATGACCCACTGAACAACTGCACCTGGGTCATGGAGCCTCCAACCCTCAATTCCACCTGGCCACAGGATCACCTTTACCCTTTGTCACCATCTCCCACCTTGTGTGTAAAAGGATGCCTGAACCCTCAGAATCCACACTCATTTCAAAAATCACAAAATCCAAGGCATAAAAACGAACCCGAACACCCTCCAGTAGATGACTTGACGTAGCAGTATCTCACAAAGGCCAAGTACTACCACAATGATGCAACAACCAAGGTAGCACAGCAAAACAATGTCACGACAGGATGTGAGACATGTGTGGTACATGACATAGGATGATGCACCATGAATGGATGTGTACTGTCACAGGTCCCCTGTACAGGCGCGGGAGTGTCACGAAACAACCACCCCCACCATGTCCCGGGTGCCTGCAAGGTCAAACTCACACAGGCCCCTGAGACCCTGGCAGGGAAGGAGGTTCAGGGGTATGCAGTCGGGACAGGTGTTGACACACTGGATGACTGGAATGAGTGGCAGGAGAGGGGAGGAGGAATGACACATGAAACTAGGGAATGCACAAAAATGTACAACCTGCATGAACACATACACAATCCAAACAAACTTGGACATCATTGTCATGGCCTTCTGTAGTCCAGGCTCAGGAGTGGTACGAACCCACCACCCCCTCTAGGGTTTTGGCGCCTGCAAGTTCGGGGCTTACACAGGCATCCCCAACCCCAGCGGGGAAAGAGGGTCAGGGAACGTTGCTTGGATATGTACGGGAAGCAGGAACACTGGGTAGAGGGTTCAGGTTTCAAAATTGCATAGGATCACGGGTGATTAGGGAGAAAAAACATACTAAATTGAACCACACATACATCCATGCATCAGTACACTCCCCAGCAAGCCTATGCAGAGCAGTTCGAAAGAAAAACAACAAGACACTTAGCTCTGGTTTAGAGTACTGGCCTCCTGCCTGCGCACTCTCAGGTCCGGTTACAGGAGCACTGCAATGCTGCAAAGAGAGCCACAGTCAACAACCTGTATGTGCCAATTACACAAAAACACAACACCAAACATGCCCCATAGCAACAAACTACTCTACAAACAGACAATCTAGGGTCGATGCTTCGTACCCATATATAACATCACCCCTGTGACGGGTCATACACAGTCAATGCAGTAAGTCAGCCGCTGGTGGGTGCGTGGCAAATGGAACACCAATGTGTCACAATTCACACAACATGCAATGTTCCCTGGGTAAGCAGACAGACCCATATAGCAAGCCATGACTACAGAGCAAGTTGCGTACCACCATGACCGAAACAAAGTTGGCAGTGCATTTATCATAAAGTACATGGAAAAGACATGCACTGCACCCGAGTATGTCCCTTGCTGTATGTCCCTGTGAGCTGCCCCTTTCCATGTCTTGGAAGGCTACATGGTTGATACAAGTGCCTCAATGGAGCTTGGTGTACCGGAGGGTATGTGCCCCTGCCCCTGCATGTGACCCAGACAACCCTACTATCAACAGCCATCTGTCCACAAACACATCTGAGCTGCATTGTGTGCTTCAACACCAATATTCGTCTAAGCTCACCCTCAGTGCTGTGACTAAGCCTGCATGTGCAACTCGCCTGGTGCAAGCTTTGCTGTGTCGTGGCCCCGCTGTGATGCTCACCTTGCATGGAGTTCCTTGGAACATGTCAGCAGTTCTAGGATGTGGGTCTGCAATCACTGTGCCTCTGCTTGTGCACACATGTGCATGTGGGCACCAACAAACGGGTCCAGAATTCCGTCGTCCAATGGGCCATGTCTGCTGGCAAAGGTGCTCTGGAGGCTCATCCCCCTGCAGAAAGGGCATGAAACACATGATTAATGCTTCAAAGTCATCTGTGTGTGTCTCATCAGGCATCTCATTACTTGACCATGTCAGAGAGTCACATCACAAATCACACCATCAGTCCGTCTTTCACATCCAAAGTGTGGAACACTATCTACAGCATGAATTGCAACAAGCACATGTACAGGAAAGATATGAAACATACTACACAATGCATAGCAATCAATGTACACATTAATCATGACACACCACGTCTAGCAAAAGCTGAACAGTGGACAATAACACCTAAATCATCCCCACTAGGGGTGTCAACACAAGTCACACAGCACCAGACATGCCACAGATATGACAGTCCAAAGCCCTTGTGTAATATTCTGTAACACCGAACCATCCTTGCGAGCCCATTGATAAGGGAGGCAGGAGTGGCATATGTGAGTCAAGGACCCCAAGCAGCAAACACATACACAAGACAACCATGAAGGGCCCAGCTGGAACAGACAGTGGATGCCTTCAAAAGCCACAAAGCACCGCACCGTCACATGAAAGCACAATAGACTAGCAATTTTAAACTAAATCAACTTTTAACTAATTGCACTAACAATGGAAAACCTTAATTACCTATTTAAACTAACTATCAAACAGAAACTCAACTAATTAAACTAAAAGAAAAATCAAAAATGGCCACATACGACCCGGGGGGGAGGGGAGGCACCCAGGAGGGGGGAGGTACAGGGTGCTGCTCAACATCCACATGCGATGATGCTTAGCCAAAAAAAAACCCTCCATGGGCTCAACGCCTGCACAGCCCGACCTATGTGGGAGATAGATGGTCGTCCGAGTCTGGCTCATCCTGTAAAGGAGGACGTGGCACAGTAGCCTGGCCTCGCCTAGCCGCAGCTTGCCCCTCGTCGGCAGCAAGTCTGCCGAACGGGTGAGCCTGGTTCTGTGTGGCGATGTGACATAGGTCTGCATGCAGAACCTCACGTGATACACGTGCTTCCTCTTGCAAGGTAGCATGTGTAACACGGAGTTCCTCCTGCAAGGCCTGGCTGGACAACCGCTGCACCTCCCGGCAAGCCTGTAGCTCAGCCGAGATGGTACGCTCAAGCTGTTCAAACCTCTCCTCTGCCTGCTGCCTCTGGGACATCATAAGGACACCCAGAGTGGATCTGAGGGAAGCATACTCGTCCCTCAGGGCATCCATGTGCGCCTCTGCGTGAGCAGCAATTGCTTGACGCAGAGACGACATTTCAGCCTGGCGTGCCCTGTCTGAGGCCGCCATGCCCAGCCTGAGCGAGCGGGCCGTGGACCGTGCCGCCTGCTGCTGGAGAAGCACCTGCCTAGCAGGGGAAGCACAGATCGGGCCACACGCTCCATGCTCTCAGCGATGTTCTCCATTGCTGCCCCCTGCCGTTCGGAATTGGCAGTCATGTCTTGCTCCCACTCAGTATACAGCGGTTGCGCGCGGCGACCGCGTTGCCGGGCTTGACCCCTGCGGGACCCAAGGACCGGGGGTCCTTGCTGTGTTGGCACCGCCTGCGGCTGCACGACTGCATGCCCCCGTCGACGTGATGTCCCAGGCACATCACTGACTGGTGTGAAGGGTGACCCTGCGTCCCGATCCACCACGGGCGGAGGAACCAAGACTGTCTGATCCCTCAGTGCAGGTGTCGCAGACAGAGGAGTGTCCGCATCAGAATCACTCACCCCTGACACATGGACTTGATGCTCATCCAACTCAACATGGACGTCAGAGTCGTCATCAAGGCTGGACTCATAGGCAGCCAGAGACAAGATGGACTGCAGCACTCGGGGGTTTTCGTGGCCTACCACCCCACGACCCCCACTAGTGCCGGGTTGATGTGGTGTTACCAACCCTGTGTCTGGCATGACAACACCATCCTCTGCCTCCATTGCGTCATCACCTGAAAAATAGAGAGAAAAAAGTTCACTACACATGTCAGAAGCACACGACACACACACACACACCGACAGCAAAGGCATCCGGCAGACATGTGACGCACAACATATGACCTGGCATGCATGCTGGGTCTACTTTGAATAGCTTCTGTGATCAGACCTGTTGAAAGGTGGCAGTTTCCATGGAAGTGGGTCTATGCAGTGCAGAAAATGCGTACACCACTCACTACCTACATGTACAAGCACTCCATGGTGTGTGCCAGGAAATGTGAAGGCAGTGCAATGTCAAATTCACACATCACGTGCATTGTGCATTTATTGTGTACCATGTCTAGAAGCCAAGCACCCCTTCACCCCGGTACCAAAGCAGGGATGCCTAGCATGGTATCAAAAGGCTGACCATACACCTGTGTATTGACAGGCAGTGTTGACTGGCATCAACAGCCTAATGTGATTCAAATAACAACACTGCAAATGATGCTGGGACAGTGGGCAGGACACATGATGAAAACTCTGGAGGCCGCCCACGTGTGAAGAAGACACAACAAGAGTTGGACAGAGTCATTGGCCATTGAACAGGTTGAGGCCTGTGAGCCACACAGATTGTCAGAGCCTACATTTGTGTAACGCAGGACTGAGCCACAGTTGACATGGGGAGGCCGATGAGAAGGCAGGCAATGTATGTAACCAAGGACTCATATTACAGTGATCATCCAGTCAAGGACACATAGGGGCATGCGTGCAATGCACATGGAGCATGAATGGGCACTCATGTCCCTGCGGGACATCTGACCCATGCACAGTACAAGTGAGATACCCTGCATCGAGTACTAAGGCTGTACCACACGGCATATGTCTGGCCGTTTCTACGCTGGAAGTTAGCATCTACACAGGACACATGAACAAGAAACTACACATTGGAAAGATTGAAGCAGACCAGTGCAAAGGTGGAACTGGGATGCAGAGTGGCGGAGGAGGGGTGTTAGGCGGAAACCTGTGCAGTTCCCTCTGGGGCCACTGCAAAAGATTTAGGACTGCAGGCGTTGGCGGTGAACCCACTTGGTAGCAGTCTGTAACACACAGTTTCACTTGGTAGCTGTGGCTGAGCAGTCAGACTTCTCTCAAGAAAAGTTGAGCAGTATGTGGAGTATACAAAATAGGGCAATTCTTCACAGCAAGACAAGCAAACACGCAACAAGGCTTAGTGTAAAGATATTAAGGTATTTATTTATAACAAAATGTCTATGAAAAACACTAAAGCAAATCACGGCAAACAAATCAAACACAAGTAATCTACGAAGTAGGAAACGATCAATCCCCCTAGCAAAATATCGACAACTCTAGGTTCTACCGGTACCACTTATTTTCAGACAGAGGTGTATACCTCAACCTAGATGACACTCGAATATTAGTTAGGACGGGAGAGAAAAAAAGATAGGCAGGTTATGAAGTCAACACAGTTCGATCCTACGCGGATAAAATGCAAGGCAGGAAGGCAAGAATCACAATAGATCATAAAGTTCAGAGACCAGGCCTACTCGGAGAGAGGCAAGGCATGATGTCCCAAAAAGTCTCTAGTGGAGATGCATTCAAGTCTGTATAGCAAATTGTTATCGGCAGATTGAACCAGTTCAGAACAAAGAATGAGCAAAGCTTGGAGGCGACCCAGCAGAACGGAGAGGATTAAGACACCTCACTCGAACCGAACGAAAGGGAAGCCAGGCGGACACGGTACCTTGTTGTGGAGGGCAGCTCCGGCGGGGGCAGTTGTTCCTGGTGGTGGATGCACGTCGGGTCTTTGCCAAGAGTAGAGATGATCTCGTCGTCGAAGGAAAGTGAAGTCCGGTGCACCACCAGGGAAGAGACCAGCTGCGGAGTGCTCCATCACAAGGCACCACCTTTTGGTCGCGGTACAGGGGTAGTGGCTATCCGGTTGCCAAGGTGCTCTGCACGGGCAATTCGACCACTGCATCCTGAGGCGAATAAAAAGCGAAGGGGACTGGTTGTTCCCACCAGTCAGGGGAAGAGACTCTCCGGCAGGGAGATCTCCTCTGTCGTCGGGAAGTGGTGAGTCGGCTCAGCAGGGCTCCACCGGAGGTGTCGTCGTTGCAGGTCGGCTCAGCGTTACCCTCGTCGGATTCTTAGGTCCTGTGTCGACTTCTGAAGATCCAGTCCCAAAAGCCCAGCTTTTATGCAGAAATCCCCCATTCATTTAGCCTAGCTGTCAATCAACACATGCTAAGTGGTGAGCGGGAAGGCTCACCACCTGGGCCAATCACTCCAGAGTGCGACTGGAGTTGGCAAGGCAACTCGGTCCAGGGTGCCTAAACCCCCTCCCACACCCCTGAGGTAACCCAGACAGAATGGCACCACTTTGGAGGGTCTCTGTACAGAGGCCCGCCAAAAGTGGAACAAAGGGCTCAACCTTTGGTTTAGGAGTCACAGAGATTAACACAGACGCCATTTTACAAACCGAGTTCTGGCAGAAAATACCACTCGATAAACCTATTTAAGATAAGTAGATCGGTGGTACGTCAGAGATTAATGAGAAAAAGTATCAATCTCCAACAATGGGACGAATCCCATAGGGTTATGTTCGGGATCGATCATAACAAGTAGTTTGCACTGCCACCAGCCAAAACTCGACGAGGGGGGACGGGACAGTGCCCCCTCGAGTAACAGATCCAGGAGTAATCGAATTACCCCTACTAGTACGTCCACAATAAGATGGTTGGTACTAGTTCTGTTAGTAAATTTAGGTCTAGTAAAGTCAATGGTGACTTTACATGCCCGGGGAGACAGTAGTCAGTCCCCGGGTATGGAGTCTATGGTGGGGGACCCGCTAGGGCGCCCCCGTGTTACGGCACGTAGGGTGCGGTGTAACACACATAGAAAAACATATGAGACCCTATGGAGTAAAAGACCCCATAGCCCATCTAACACATTGACATTTCAAAGGAATTGCACACATACATGTCCAAGAGTGGGAGAAAAGAGTCTCACTCTTGGCAGGATGGAAAAAAACAAACTCCAGAAATCCAGCAAAGCTGCTGGGGGACTCACTAGGTTAGGAAATTCAGCCTAAACAGAGAATTCTCCCTAACACTCGCCCCCCCCCCCAGACTAAGGGACAGGAGGATTTAATCCACTCCTGGATGAATCTCATACCTCTAGTCGATGACATACATCCTAGAGAGACCATCAGCATTTTGGTGGTGACACCCTGACCTGTGCTCAATGGTGAAATCAAACCCTTGCAGGTAGATCGACCATCTCAATAGTTTTGGGTTCTCCCCTTTCATTTGCATTAACCATCTCAAGGGTTGGTGGTCAGTCTGAATAACAAAAGTAGAACCATACAAGTACGGCCTAAACTTCTTCAGAGCCCACACGATAGCAAAGCACTCTCTTTCGATTGTTGCCCACCTTGTTTCAGGATCCTTCAGCTTGCGGCTGATGAAGCAAACGGGGTGCTCCCTACCTTTCCCATCCAGTTGACTGAGTACGGCACCTATCCCTACATTGGAAGCGTCTGTCTGCACAATGAAGTGTTGGCGGTAATCAGGAGCTCTGAGTACTGGGGCTTGGCAAAGAGCCTGTTTCAGGTTTTCAAAAGCCTGATTGCACTCCTCGTTCCATTTAACCTTTTTAGGGAATTTGGGCAAGGAGATGACATTCAGTGGAGAAGCTATGGTCCCATAGTTCTCTATGAAATTCCTGTAATACCCAGTGAGGCCTAGGAAGGCTCTCACCTGGGTTTGAGTAGTCAGTGTTGTCCAATTTTGCACAGCTTCAATCTTACTGAGCAAAGGCCTTATTTCTCCACCGCCTACCTCATGCCCAAGATAGACTACCTTACTCTGTCCAATTTGGCATTTACTCGCCTTTATGGTCAGATTGGCTCGTCCAAGAGCCTGCAAAACATCTCTCAGGTGGGTTACATGTTCTTCCCAGGAATTGCTGAACACTGCGATGTCATCCAAGTATGCCATGCAGAAGTCCTCCATCCCATTCAGAACCTGGTTTACCATCCGTTGAAACGTAGCAGGTGCATTCTTCAGTCCGAAAGGCATTACCTTAAACTGGTATAAGCCAACGGGGGTAGAAAATGCAGTTTTCTCCTTGGCATGGTCTGTCAGGGCTATTTGCCAATAGCCTGACGTCAAGTCAAATGTGCTGAGGAACTTGGCGGCGCCAAGTTTATCCACCAACTCATCTGTTCTTGGCAAAGGGTGGGCATCAGTCGTGGTGACTGCATTAAGAGCTCGATAATCCACGCAGAATCTAAGTTCTTTAGATCCGGCCTTTGGTACTAACACAACTGGGCTAGACCATGGACTAGTAGAGGGCTCTATTACCCCGAGATCAAGCATCTTGCTGACCTCACCTTTGATGTGGGTTCGTACGTTTTCTGACATGCGGTATCCTCTGCTTTTGATCGGCAGACAGTCACCAGTGAGTATGTCGTGCTGGCCCCAAGGGGTCAAGCCTGGTGAGAGCGAGAACAGAGAGGCAAACTGATTCAACATAGATTTGCACTCTTCTTGTTGCTCGGGTGTCAGTTTGGAGGAGAGTTTCACTCCTTCAATTTTTTCATCTAAAGGTAAGCCTCTGAGGAGGTCCGGAAGAGCTTCACTCTCTTCTTCTTCCTCGGATGATGCTAGAAGCAACGCTCCTACATCAGGTCGTGAGACATACGCTTTAAGTCGGTTGGTGTGAAAGACTGTCGGAGCCTCCTTGGGATTGCCCAAGTCCACCAGATAGTTAACCTCTCTGAGTTTACCCACTACTCGGTAGGGTCCCATCCACTTATCTTGCAAGGCCCTCTGCCTTGTTGGGATCATAACGAGAACGAGCTGGTCTTGAGCGAACTCAACCATGTTAGCCTTTTGATCGTGCCAGTGCTTGACCAATGCTTGTCCAGCTTTCAAGTTATCGCTTGCTTCCGTCATCATGTGCGACATTCTCCTCCGGAGACCTATCACGTAGTCAGTCACTCTGACTGGCTTAGGGGAAGGAGCACTCTCCAACCCCTCCTTAATCAGGGCCAATGGACCTCTGACGGGATGACCATAGAGTAGTTCGAAGGGAGAGTAACCTACTCCCTCCTGAGGGACTTCTCTATAAGCAAATAGAAGGCATGGCAATAGAAGGTCCCACTTATGCTTAAGGGGTTCCTCTAGAGCACCTATCATGCTCTTAATGGTTCGGTTGAAACGTTCTACCAACCCATTGGTTTGTGGGTGGTAAGCCGTTGAGAACTTGTAAGTTACTCCGCAGGTTTTCCACATGGCTTTCATGTAGTGGGACATAAAGTTTGACCCCCTGTCAGAGATTACTTCCTTAGGAAACCCGACCCTGGTAAAAATACCAAGGAGGGCCTTAGCCACAGCCGGCGCTGTAACAGTCCTCATAGGAATTGCCTCAGGATACCTAGTAGCATGGTCTACTACAACAAGTATAAACCTGTTGCCTGAGGAGGTTGGAGGATCAAGGGGACCAACGATGTCAATCCCTACTCTCTCAAATGGGACTCCCACAACCGGGAGAGGCACTAACGGTGCCACGTTCTTGGATCCAACCTTACCAGAGATCTGGCAGGTGTGGCAGCTCCTGCAGTGTTTTTCTACTTCGGCCCCCATCTTTGGCCAATAGAAGTAGAGCGAGAGCCTTTCCTTAGTCTTCTTGAAACTCAAGTGACCAGCCAAAGGAATCTCGTGGGCTAACTGCAAGAACTGTGGTCTGTTCTCTTGGGGTACTACAAGGCGTTTGTAGTCTCCAGGTGCAGACTCGGTCGGTTCACTGTAGAAGAGGCCATCTTCCCAGTGCAACCTGTATTTCCCAGGCTCTTGCCCTTCAGCCTGAGCTTCGGCCTGATGGCGAAGACCTTCCAGAGTTGGACATTCTCTCTGTCCCTTACTGAAGTCTGCCCTGCTGGGTCCACCTTCTGCCAGTAAAGACTGCAGCTCAGGATGGTCAACAGGATCCAGATCTCCAATGAGTTCCTGGCCTTCCATTAGCTCTTACTCAGAGTCTAATTCTACCACGCAGGGTTGTACCTCCCTCTCAGCCTCGGCTGGAGGTGGAGTTACGGGTGTGACGTTGGACAACCGCGGGGAAGTCTGTGTCGGCTGCACTGGAATGCTGGCGGCTGGTTTCGGGATAGAAGTCTTAGGTTTCCCCTTCGCTTCTGATTTCTTGGAGACAGCGGCCGACAATTCCAGTGGAGCAGGAGTGATTTCTTTCTTCATCATCTCCGGGAGAGTACCGTGCATGGTCCTCTCTCGTGCGGGTCTGGTTAGCTCCTGTAACCGTTTACTAGGAGGTCTGGGAGTATGCGATACAACTCCGAGAGTTTTCAAATCGTTACCCAACAGTACGCGTCCTGGTACCTCACTCTGTATGCTGACAGGTATCTTCACAGTCATGTCGTTACACTGGAAGAGAACTGGTAATTGGAGAAGCATTTGCACAGGCCCTCCAACTAACTTGGTGAGGCGTTTGGGTGCCTTAGCAACATCCTCAGCCTGAAAAAACGATTTATCCACCACAGTTATGCTGGTCCCAGTGTCCCTAATGGCAGGAGTCTCCTGACCATTCACCTGGACACTGTCCTTATAATACTCTTTAGTATTATCGGGGATAGAATTATAGACATCTAAATTCTGTTGTTCCCACAACCCCAGAGATACTAAAGAAACGCTGGCTGAGACTCCAATGGGTTCGTCAGCTAGCAGTAGAAAGTTTCCACTTGCCATTTGGACTTCCTCCTCTGGAGCGAAGGCTAAGGAGACAAGCTGGACCCCTGAAGGTTTACCCTTACATCTGGGATCTCCTTTCACGTGGTCAGTCGAGCCACAAACAAAGCATTTACCGAATGCTTTCTGGAATGGTGGCTTGTTCTGACCTCCTTCCGGTTTGGCACCAGAAGACACACTATTCTGCTGTGGTTTTCCCGGTGGCTTACCCTTCTGGTTTTGTTTGGGGCCCTCTTTGGAATGTGAGTTATTCGAATTCTCTTTTGAGTCTTTTTTAGGCTGTCTTCCCTCCTACTTTTTCTGAGTTGCCCCAGAATCCTTATGAGTAGCCCTGTTGGCAACCCACAAGTCAGCAGCCTTAGCTAGTGCCCTGGAATCCAATTCCTTCGAATCAGCCAAGTGCTGTCTGAGCTCAGGAGAACAGGCATCATAAATAGACTCCAACATAAAAAGATTTCTCATACCCTCATAAGTGTTCACTTTGTAACCCTTAATCCATCCCTCTAAGTTTTTCAACCCTTCACTCACCCAGGTAGCCCAAGGGGTACCATCATGCTTTTTGAGGGTTCTAAACCTTTTAAGATACTGGGAAGGGGTCTTCCCGAATCTAGCTATCAAAGCTAGTTTCACACTTTCGTAATCCGTCATATCCGCCTCTCCCAACTCCATTACCACATCAGTTGCAACAGGAGAGAGCCTAGAGAACAACCAGGGAAGCAACACATTCCCGGCGATGTCCTGGAGCCCATGATTGTATTCAAACAGTTTCAACCAATCCAACACATCCAATCTCGGTTCATACATACCCACTAATTCCTTCGGCATCCGGGGTCTTTTGGGACTGGAGCTCCTAGAGGAACCAGAGGAGAGAGAAGCATTTTCCATAGACAACTTTTTCATTTCTAACTCGTGATTAAGTTCTATTTCTCTGAGTCTTAACTCAGCTTGCTTCTGCTCAGCCTGGGCATTCATCCGTCTGAACTCGAGCTCTTGGTTTCGTTCAGATTGAGCCAAGAACCGTTTATATTCTAATTCGAGCTTCATTTTTTCAAGTTCAAAATAAGCAGGGTTACTTGTGGGACCTGGTATGGGCCCCGTAGGCACAGCTGGTAAGGCAGGTAGAGGAGCGGGGGAGACAGTTTCGTTAGCCTCTCCGTCCTCGTCAGCCTCTTCATCGCTATTATCAGAATCACGATTCAGGTCAACACCATTACTGTCGTCTACATTCGCTGGGGAGATTGGTTCCTCTGAACCAGTACCCAGACTTTGGTTCACCAGCAATCTCTCTATTAGTTCTAACTTCTTGCCTCTTACAGAAATATTCTCTTGCCTACAGAGAGCTCGCAAACTCTCAGTATTTTCACCTGACAAGGATTCTTGACTGTAAGTTTCCATCGTAGACATGTTTGTGAAAGTTGCTTTTTAGTGCTAAGCTTTGTGGTTAGTTATCCTACAGCGTCGAAAAGCCCTCTAAACTGTATACTCGATACAAATCCCACCGCTGTACACCAGTGTTAGGCGGAAACCTGTGCAGTTCCCTCTGGGACCACTGCAAAAGATTTAGGACTACAGGCAATGGCGGTGAACCCACTTGGTAGCAGTCTGTACCACACAGATTCACTTGGTAGCTGTGGCTGAGCAGTCAGACTTCTCTCAAGAAAAGTTGAGCAGTATGTGGAGTATACAAAATAGGGCAATTCTTCACAGCAAGACAAGCAAACACGCAACGAGGCTTAGTGTAAAGATATTAAGGTATTTATTTATAACAAAATGTCTATGAAAAACACTGAAGCAAATCACGGCAAACAAATCAAACACAAGTAATCTACGAAGTAGGAAACGATCAATCCCCCTAGCAAAATATCGACAACTCTAGGTTCTACCGGTACCACTTATTTTCAGACAGAGGTGTATACCTCAACCTAGATGACACTCGAATATTAGTTAGGACGGGAGAGAAAAAAAGATAGGCAGGTTATGAAGTCAACACAGTTCGATCCTACGCGGATAAAATGCAAGGCAGGAAGGCAAGAATCACAATAGATCATAAAGTTCAGAGGCCAGGCCTACTCGGAGAGAGGCAAGGCGCGATGTCCCAAAAAGTCTCTAGTGGAGATGCATTCAAGTCTGTATAGCAAATTGTTATCGGCAGATTGAACCAGTTCAGAACAAAGAATGAGCAAAGCTTGGAGGCGACCCAGCGGAACGGAGAGGATTAAGACACCTCACTCGAACCGAACGAAAGGGAAACCAGGCGGACACGGTACCTTGTTGTGGAGGGCAGCTCCGGCGGGGGCAGTTGTTCCTGGTGGTGGATGCACGTCGGGTCTTTGCCAAGAGTAGAGATGATCTCGTCGTCGAAGGAAAGTGAAGTCTGGTGCACCACCAGGGAAGAGACCAGCCACGGAGTGCTCCGTCACAAGGCACCACCTTTTGGTCGCGGTACAGGGGTAGTGGCTATCCGGTTGCCGAGGTGCTCTGCACGGGCAATTCGACCACTGCATCCTGAGGCGAATAAAAAGCGAAGGGGACTGGTTGTTCCCACCAGTCAGGGGAGAGACTCTCCTGCAGGGAGATCTCCTCTGTCGTCGGGAAGTGGTGAGTCGGCTGAGCAGGGCTCCACCAGAGGTGTCGTCGTTGCAGGTCGGCTCAGCGTTACCCTCATCGGATTCTTAGGTCCTGTGGCGACTTCTGAAAATCCAGTCCCAAAAGCCCTGCTTTTATGCAGAAATCCCCCATTCATTCAGCCTAGCTGTCAATCAACACATGCTAAGTGGTGAGCGGGAAGGCTCACCACCTGGGCCAATTACTCCAGAGTGCGACCGGAGTTGGCAAGGCAACTCGGTCCAGGGTGCCTAAACCCCCTCCCACACCCCTGAGGTAACCCAGACAGAATGGCACCACTTTGGAGGGTCTCTGTACAGAGGCCCGCCAAAAGTGGAACAAAGGGCTCAACCTTTGGTTTAGGATTCACAGAGATGAACACAGACGCCATTTTACAAACCGAGTTCTGGCAGAAAATACCACTCGATAAACCTATTTAAGATAAGTAGATCGGTGGTACGTCAGAGATTAATGAGAAAAAGTATCAATCTCCAACAATGGGACGAATCCCATAGGGTTATGTTCGGGATTGAACATAACAAGTAGTTTGCACTGCCACCAGCCAAAACTCGACGAGGGGGGACGGGACAGTGCCCCCTCGAGTAACAGATCCAGGAGTAATCGAATTACCCCTACTAGTACGTCCACAATAAGATGGTTGGTACTAGTTCTGTTAGTAAATTTAGGTCTAGTAAAGTCAATGGGGACTTTACATGCCCGGGGAGACAGTAGTCAGTCCCCGGGTATGGAGTCTATGGTGGGGGACCCGCTAGGGCGCCCCCGTGTTATGGCACGTAGGGTGCGGTTTAACACACATAGAAAAACATATGAGACCCTATGGAGTAAAAGACCCCATAGCCCATCGAACACATTGACATTTCAAAGGAATTACACACATACATGTCCAAGAGTGGGAGAAAAGAGTCTCACTCTTGGCAGGATGGAAAAAAACAAACTCCAGAAATCCAGCAAAGCTGCTGGGGGACTCACTAGGTTAGGAAATTCAGCCTAAACAGAGAATTCTCCCTAACAAGGGGCAAGGGAGCATGCCCACATGGAGTCCCGCATGCAGGCAGAGGAGACATGCATGACGGAAGCATTGCATTACTTACACATCAGAACCATGTACACGTCACATGTAGCAGCAATCATGCACAACACATCCCACAAGTGAAACACACACATCCTCAACAAACACGCATCAACACTCACTGGACTGGGCATCAAAGTCCAGCATCTCTCCCACTCCTTCGACCAATTCAGGTGGTATGAACTCCGCAACGAGAGCCTCATGCGGAGTGAGTTCTTCCTCCTCTGGTGCAGGCCCACCGCCAGTCACCAGAGTCAAGTTGTAATTTGAGGCACGCTTAGCCTTAGTGCTGCGCTTGATGTCATTCCAACGCTTTTTGCACTCCTGCGCCGTGCGCACCTCATGGCCGAATGAACTGACATGTTCCGCAACATGCTTCCAGTGGGTGTCACGTTGGGCAACCGTAGTCTGACTATTGGCACCCACTAGCATGTCACCGCTGTGGCCCCGCACGTAGTCCACGAGGAAGTCCAGTTCCTGCTTACAGAAAGGCTTCTTCCTCGACGTGCAGGAGGTCGTGGCTGTGTGTGGGGTGCCAGCCTGTGCTGCAGGTGCAACCTTCCTCCTCTTGGACTGTGGCGCAGACCCTGGCTGGCTAATGCCGCCCTGACCAGTATGGCCAGTGGGTTCGGTGGATTGAGCCAAGGGAGTGGCAGGTGGAGGGATGACCAAAGGCCTGACTTGTGTCAGTGGCAGCTGGGTGCCCACTAATGGACCCTGCGCAGCAACATCAGCTGTGGCAGGGTCATTGACCGCAACGGTCCTGGTTGGCAGACTCACAACCGGGGTGCTGTTGGGTGCATCTGCCCCTGCACTTGCCAACACCCGGCTGTTCGGGGCAGCAGATGACATGACTGCCCCAGGGACACGTGTCTTGGTCTGAGCAGCCCGGCGTGCCCCTATGGTTTCCCCCCTGGCCTGTTGGAGATCTACCAAGGGCTCTTCAAGTGCCAACGCAGCCTGCTCTGGCAGACCCTGAGCCTGGGTGGCAGTGTCCACAGCTGCACCTGCAGCTACCACTACCCTTGGGCCCGTGGCAGTCAATGGAACGGACTGCCGGGTCGTACGGGTGCCAGTGCCAGATGCAGGAGCTGCATCCCCCAGAACCACAGGGGGTGGTGGCATGGCTGCACCGACACATGGCACAACATTGTGCTCAAGTGGCGCATCCCTGCCTCTTCCCCCTCTGTGGCTGCCCTGGACACCCTGGAGTCCCCCTACTCCCTGGTCACCACGGCCACGTCCCCGACCATGCCTGCCACGAGGAGGACGCCCAGCTGAGGCACCCCTCACCTTTGGTGCCCTCCCAACCATGGCACAGATGTAGTAGTGCTGGCACAGATGGAGTGGTGCCAATGGGAGGTGTACACCACAATTGACCTGGGCAATTGGGGTGAAGGGGGTGGGAAGCAAGATGTTAACAGCCCCCCTGTACCTGCAAGGCTGTATGTGACCCCGGTGATGTGGTGACGGGTCACGCAACGCTCAGGCACCCCAAAACTGCAGTAAAACCATGCACGCAACCTTGCAGCCTACGTGCGTGGATTCAACCTCCCGCAGTACGCGGTGGCACCCAGTAACTCGAATAATGCGTACCCGTGGGACACGCAGGCTACTATGACATCGAAAATGGGTGAGATACACAGGGGCACCCGCAGTGGTAAAAAGAGCGTGTGCGACTCACTGTCTGACTAGCGCGATGCAGAAAAACACGCATAGCCAATACCCCCGCCAAAAGAAGAGATACGTCCTTGATAGCTGTGAAGTTGTGATGGCGCGCGAAACAACAGGAAGCAGCAACACACGTCGGTCTCCACGAAAGGCACGTACAGCGAACTGCTGGGCCCACTCACCTTTAACCCGTGCTGAGGGAAACGCACGCGCGCGTCACGTCACTTACGCGCATGGGCCCTTTCCTCGTATTGCACGCGGACTTGCAGTTTTTCACGCGCGCTTACGCGCATGGGCCCTTTCCTCGTATTACACGTGGACATGCAGTTTTTCACGCGCGCTGAAATGCCCATGCACGTCTGTACGCGTCACGTCACAGGGGCACTTGCGCTTGAGGGGCCTTCTGTCCAATGAAAATGCGTATGCGTGCAGACGCGCTTACGCGCTAAGGGCCTTTCCTCGAATTACACGCTGACGTGCAGATTTTTCACATGCCAAATCACTCCGTATCAAGCTGGCCACTCGTAAGCACACGGAAGACCACGCTCCTGCCCAGAAGGCCGAACTACTGCCCCCCAGAGCCCCAAGCACGCTCCCACCTGCCATCTGCTGCTGCCTGACTGCCTGCTGCCCACGTGCCCTGCCATTTGCTGCCTGCACATTAGCCAGGGGTGCTGTTGCTGTGACCACCCCTGCTGGAACCGAAGACTCCCGACTGGGATTCCATCGCTCCACAGCCCAGCCCCAGGACCCAGTTGCCCACTCACTCCTGCGACTGGGGTTGTCATGTCGGGGCAAACACAATCTGAGACCACTGACAACCCCCGGCCAGGGAGGCAGAGGGGCACCAGCTTCAGTGCCACCGAAGTTGGTGTCCTGGTGGAGCAAGTCCTGGGGCAGTATGATGCCCTCTTCGGAAGTTCCCGCATCGACAAGGAAGGACGGACTCGGATCTGGACTGACATTGTGACTGCCATCAACGCGGAGGGGGTGGCAGTCCGCGACTTACAGCATGTCAAGAAGCGCTGGGAGGACTTCAGGTCCAGGACCCTGAACAAGGCCCGACGCCTCTTGAAGGCAGCGGATGCCAAGGGGAGCCGGGGCCACTTGTCGGAAGAACAGATGAGGGTCCTGGAACGCATATCCCCAGCGCTCCACGTCCACGTCCTTGAGAGGCAGACCCGTCTGGAGTCGAGCGGTAAGTGTACATGCATCCTGATTGTGAGCAGTGCGTGTGGTGATTTTTCAGTAGTGTGCAGGTTGCACATCTGTTTGTATGGGGTCGAGTATGGGTAGGGGTGTACAGGGCCGTGAGGCTAACACATGCGAGGGCTGGAATGTGTGAGACATGGATGGTGCTTGTGTGTGTAGGCTTGCATGCCAAATGCAGTTGTGTGGGCACACATGTTTGGATGAATGTGTATGTAAGTAGACATGTCCGTGATGTCACGCATGTATGTTGTTTTCGGCTGCATGTATCAGCACTGTGTACATGTGCATGTGTGTGTATTTGACAAGGGTGCAACAGTGATGCAACATGGATGCATGTGACAGCGGTATGTGGAAGCCTGATTGGCAGATGAGACATGGATGCCCGTCTGTACACTGCGACACTTGGCAGAGGTGTACACATGCATGCAAGTGTGGTGGTGTGTGTACATGTGTGGTGCACTTCCTGTGTTGCATGTGATGTCTGGCTCACCTTTGGCTGCTCATGCTGTTGTATGTGTATGGATGGTGCTGGCAGTTGCGATATGGCTGTGGTATGGCTCATGTGTGCGAGTTGAAATGACATGTGTGTTGGGGATTGTGATGGCATGTCTGAGGTTTGCCAATGCCACTCATGTACAACTGTCATGTGGGTATGTGTCCATTGTACAGTGCCCTGATGCCTGTGTTTTGTTTCTCCCTGTCTGCAGCGTCAACTGATGAAGAGGGCGGAGAAGGTGCTGTGGAGCACAGAGGCGGGGATCCCACCGCCAGCCAGAGACGCAAGGCCCGACTCCCCTCCCATGTTGTCATCTCATCGGGGAGTGAGGAGTCCGGTGCCGCGTCCCAGGCCGCAGCTGCTGGGGGGAGGTCCAAGAGGCGGAGGTTGGAGTTGGACTCCTCGGCAGCAGAAGGGGCAGCTGGGACCTCACAGGGCCCAACAGGGGAAGATGGCACAGAGTCATCCAGGTTGGTGGGGGGTTTGGTGGAGGAGGAGGCCGTGCAAGCACCAGAGACGGGGTCTGGAGGTGGGGATCCCACTGGTGCTAGTGGTGCAGTGCAGGACCAGGGACAGGAGGCAGCACAGGCCGCCGCGGAGGTGCCTGTGTGCAATCCTGTCCCTGATCCTGTCCCTGCATCATCTTGCACCATCAGGGATGCCTACGTCCAGACCCGTTTTCAGGCAGGGGATGAGCTCACGTCAACTGGCCTTCCTCTGCCTGCGGACGTGGCTATCCGGGTCCGGGTTGAGCCTGTCCTGACTGGTGTGGCGTTGCATCAACGGGCCATGCGAGGTGACCTGCAGTCTTTTCATGAGGAGACTGCACGTCATCTCGAATGGCTCGTTGACCACGTCATCCTGCTGGGACAGGTCACCCAGGCTGGATTCCTCCGTCTGATGGGGCTTGCTACGACCCCCTCCTCAACTGGACCCCCTACGCGCCAGTCGTCCTCCGTGCCATCTTCCCACCCATCAGTCACCTGGGTGCCCTGTGGAGCTGCCTCTGACGGTGCGGCCAGGCTGGTGGAGGAGGCATCCCTGCCACAGTCGGGAGTCGGACGTCCAGCAGGGGTGGCCACATCTACGACTGCACCCCAGCCGGCGGAGGATGTGCAGGCAGCAGGAGGCAGTGCACGGGCAGAGGCACATCAGCAGCAGCAACGTGGTGGGAGCCATGAAGGCTCGGGGCCTTCAACATCGGAGGGGCAGGCATCGGCCGGAGGGCAGGAGGGCCCAGGACAGAGAGTGTCTTCCGTTAGGCAGCGGGTGGGCCACGCCATAGATGCGGAGCGGCAGCGGGCGGAAGAGGCACGGCTCACAATGGTCAGGGCGGAGAACTCCATGCGGAGGGCCCTGAGGCGGGCCGAGTGCCTCGATCTAATCCGCAGGGGTTTGGAGGTGGACACGTCGACGGCCCTGCGGACCCTCGGGGCCATGGAGGAGGACCGCCTCCGGGACATTGAGCAGGAGTTCGATGATGCCCTGGCCCGGGACATCCACAAGTGAGCCGTGAAACTAGCCCGCTGCCCTTGTACATAGTTATGTAGGTAGTGTTAGGTTTCATTTTTGTTTTGATTTTATTTGGACCTTTCGGACATTGGCCACATTTTTGTATATAGTTTATTTTATTAGTTAGTGTAGTTAGATAGGTTTCCTTTCTTTTGTTGGGATAATGGACCCTGGCTTGTTCCCATGTACATAGTTCACTGTTGGATTGTATTTTTTTTTCACATTTTAACCATGGAGCAAAGGCTTTCTTTTTTATTTCCCATTGGATTTTGTTTTGTGGACATTGACTTTGGACACCATTACTTTGGAATTTTATTTTTGGTTTTGCTTTTTTTCACGGACATGCTTCTTTTAATTTTTGTACATTCACATTTCTGTTTCTTCATTTTTGATTCTATTTATGTTTCCTTTAATACATATTTTTTTTGGTGAACTTCAATGTGTGGTATCTCATTGGTTTCATGCATTTCATGATATGGGTTTTGAGATTCACTGACACCCATTGGGTGTATGTGAGGGAAATGTGTTTGTTTCGGAACTTGAAATTGGTGTTCTGTGATGTAATTGCAAATTATGAGTGGGTGGATGCAATACTCGGGTGGGTGTTTTGCATTTGGAGGCTGACCATAGGGACCAGGGACCTAGATTGTGATGACATGTTGGCTGGGGAACATGAGTTGCACATGGGTGGGGGCCTGCTGGCAGGTGCCCCACAGTGCTGGGGGGTGGGGGTGGTGGGAGACATGAGTTGGACATGGGTGGGGGCCTGCTGGCAGGTGCCCCACAGTGCTGGGGGTGGGGGTGGTGGGGAACATGAGTTGGACATGGGTGGGGGCCTGCTGGCAGGTGCCCCACAGTGCTGGGGGTGGGGGTGGCGGGAGACATGGGTGGGGGCCTGGTGGAGGCTGCCCCTGCACTTCTGGGGGGGTGGGGGTGGTGGGAGACATGGGTGGGGGCCTGGTGGAGGCTGCCCCTGGTGGCTGGGGGGTGGGGGTCCTGGGAGACATGGGTGGGGGCCTGGTGGAGGCTGCCCCTGCACTGCTGGGGGGTGGGGGTGGTGGGAGACATGGGTGGGGGCCTGGTGGAGGCTGCCCCTGGTGGCTGGGGGGTGGGGGTAGTGGGAGACATGGGTGGGGGCCTGGTGGAGGCTGCCCCTGGTGGCTGGGGGGTGGGGGTGCTGGGAGACATGGGTGGGGGCCTGGTGGTGGGTGCCCCTGCACTGCTGGGGGGTGGGGGGTGGGAGACATGGGTGGGGGCCTGGTGGAGGGTGCCCCTGCACTGCTGGGGGGGGTGGTGGGAGACATGGGTGGGGGCCTGGTGGTGGGTGCCCCTGCACTGCTGGGGGGTGGGGGTGGTGGGAGACATGGGTGGGGGCCTGGTGGAGGCTGCCCCTGGTGGCTGGGGGGTGGGGGTGGTGGGAGACATGGGTGGGGGCCTGGTGGAGGCTGCCCCTGCACTGCTGGTTGGGGTGGGGGTGGTGGGAGACATGGGTGGGGGCCTGCTGGCAGGTGCCCCACAGTGCTGGGGGGTGGGGGTGGTGGGAGACATGGGTGGGGGCCTGGTGGAGGGTGCCCCACAGTGCTGGGGGTTGGGGGTGGTGGGAGACATGGGTGGGGGCCTGGTGGAGGGTGCCCCACAGTGCTGGGGGGTGGGGGTGGTGGGAGACATGGGTGGGGGCCTGGTGGAGGGTGCCCCTGCACTGCTGGGGTGTGGGGGTGGTGGGAGACATGGGTGGTGGCCTGCTGGCAGGTGCCCCACAGTGCTGGGGGGTGGGGGTGGTGGGGAACATGAGTTGGACATGGGTGGGGGCCTGCTGGCAGGTGCCCCACAGTGCTGGGGGGTGGGGGTGGTGGGGAACATGAGTTGGACATGGGTGGGGGCCTGCTGGCAGGTGTCCCACAGTGCTGGGGGGTGGGGGTGATGGGGAACATGAGTTGGCCATGGGTGGGGGCCTGCTGGCAGGTGCCCCACAGTGCTGTGGGGTGGGGGTGGTGGGAGACATGGGTGGGGGCCTGGTGGAGGCTGCCCCTGCACTGCTGGGGGGGTGGGGGTGGTGGGAGACATGGGTGAGGGCCTGGTGGAGGCTGCCCCTGGTGGCTGGGGGGTGGGGGTGCTGGGAGACATGGGTAGGGGCCTGGTGGAGCCTGCCCCTGCACTGCTGGGGGGTGGGGGTGGTGGGAGACATGGGTGGGGGCCTGGTGGAGGCTGCCCCTGGTGGCTGGGGGTGGTGGGAGACATGGGTGGGGGCCTGGTGGAGGCTGCCCCTGGTGGCTGGGGGGTGGGGGTGCTGGGTGACATGGGTGGGGGCCTGGTGGTGGGTGCCCCTGCACTGCTGGGGGGTGGGGGGATGGGAGACATGGGTGGGGGCCTGATGGTGGGTGCCCCTGCACTGCAAAGGGGTGGGGGTGGTGGGAGACATGGGTGGGGGCCTGGTGGAGGGTGCCCCTGCAGTGCTGGGGGGTGGGGGTGGTGGGAGACATGGGTGGGGGCCTGGTGTGGGTGCCCCTGCACTGCTGGGGGGGTGGGGGTGGTGGGAGACATGGGTGGGGGCCTGGTGGAGGCTGCCCCTGGTGGCTGGGGGGTGGGTGTGGTGGGAGACATGGGTGGGGGGCCTGGTGGAGGCTGCCCCTGCACTGCCGGGGGGGTGGGGGTGGTGGGAGACATGGGTGGGGGCCTGCTGGCAGGTGCCCCACAGTGCTGGGGGTGGGGGTGGTGGGAGACATGGGTGGGGGCCTAGTGGAGGGTGCCCCACAGTGCTGGGGGGTGGGGGTGGTGGGAGACAAGGGTGGGGGCCTGGGTGGAGGGTGCCCCACAGTGCTGGGGGTGGGGGTGGTGGGAGACATGGGTGGGGGCCTGGTGGAGGGTGCCCCTGCACTGCTGAGGGGTGGGGGTGGTGGGAGACATGGGTGGGGGCCTGCTGGCAGGTGCCCCACAGTTCTGGGGGGTGGGGGTGGTGGGAGACATGGGTGGAGGCCTGGTGGAGGGTGCCCCTGCACTGCTGGGGGGTAGGGGTGGTGGGAGTCATGGGTGGGGGCCTGCTGGCAGGTGCCCCACAGTGCTGGGGGGTGGGGGTGGTGGGAGACATGAGTTGGACATGGGTGGGGGCCTGCTGGCAGGTGCCCCACAGTGCTGGGGGGTGGGGGTGGCGGGAGACATGGGGTGGGGGCCTGGTGTAGGGTGCCCCTGCACTGCTGGTGGGTGGGGGTGGTGGGAGTCATGGATGGGGGCCTGCTGGCAGGTGCCCCACAGTGCTGGGGGGTGGGGGTGGTGGGAGACATGAGTTGGACATGGGTGGGGGCCTGCTGGCAGGTGCCCCACAGTGCTGGGGGGTGGGGGGGGGTGGGAGACATGGGTGGCGGCCTGCTGGCAGGTGCCCCACAGTGCTGGGGGGTGGGGGTGGTGGGAGACATGGGTGGGGACCTGGTGGAGGGTGCCCCACAGTGCTGGGGGGTGGGGGTGGTGGGAGACATGAGTTGGACATGGGTGGGGGCCTGCTGGCAGGTGCCCCACAGTGCTGGGGGGTGGTGGGAGACATGGGTGGGGGCCTGGTGGAGGGTGCCCCTGCACTGCTGGGGGGTGGGGGTGGTGGGAGACATGGGTGGGGGCCTGGTGGAGGGTGCCCCTGGTGGCTGGGGGTGCAGGGGGACATGCGTTGGTGGGCAGTAGTGCAAGTTGACATGTGGGTTGGCTGGGGGTCATGGCCATGGTGGATGGTGTGCCTGCAGGACATGTGCAGGGTAGGCCCCTGTGGTGTGAGCCACCTGCAGGGGCCGTGGAGGGTGTAGAGGGAACACCTGGGAGGACCCACACGTGCAATTCACGTGTGGTGCTCCCCGCGCACCCCTGTAATACACGTACCCTGATGGAATCG